>NC_092335.1:591563461-591870096 GCF_046630445.1 Rutidosis leptorrhynchoides | reverse complement strand
ATATCTTTAATCAATCAACTCAAAATATTTCAAAAATTCGTCATAAGTTAAATTAGGTCATGGAACCGAAATTACTTTACCGAAAAGAGGGGCGCATATTTTTGACAATATTTGATTGATTAAAGTGGGATAAAAGACCAAAAAGATTTTTAATTTTATTTTTACCATGTTTTTAAAATTAATATTTAAAAATTAAATTAATATTGTGAACTTTGTAAAATCAATATATTTAAGTTTGTAATATTTGAAAATTTTAATATTTTTAATATAAGTTTGTATGTATAAAAACAAAAATATAATTTAAGTTTGGTGTGAATTTATAATATGAATTTTTAATTAAGTTTGGTGTAAATTTTTTTAATTTTATGCATTTTAAACTTAAGTTTGGTGTGAATTTAAAAACAAAAATTTACTTTATTTCATTAAGTTAAAAATATGATTTTTAAAATTCATCGTGAGTTGAAGACTAGGTCGTTGAACCGAAATTGCTTTACCCGAGGGAGGGACGAGAACTTTTATTATCATTATTTTTAATCTTATTGAATTAAAGTATGCCAAAAACATTAAAAAACCCAAAAATCTTTGCTTTTAAAACAATCGCTAAAAAAAAAGACAAATTTTAAAATTTTGTCGAGGGACGGACTAGAACATCGTTCCGAAACAACCTCGTCCTAAATAACAAGGAAAACGAAATTTTAAAATTAATTAAATAATTGTTTTAATTAGTATAAGATCAGTTATTATATATATATATATATATATAAAAAAATGCCGCGACTCGCGGAGTTTAAAGGGGAAGAGTACCGCGACCCGCGGAGGTTGAAAAATTCAGAAAAAAAATAAAAGGGATCGAACAGCTCAGTATCCCAACACAAAACACTCAAAATACTGCGAAAAACCCGAAAAAACACACACAAATTCGTATTTTTTCACCATTTTTCATCAAATCTTTCACAAAATCTTGTTGAGAAGGATGCTATCAAGGAATTACTCAAGAAAAACGGTAAAATTCTACACCAAAACACCCTTTAATTCGAAAATTTAGTGTTCTTGAGCAATTTTATACCCAATTCGATTTTGATGCTTTTTAGTATAATTATACTTAAATTGCTTATGTATTGTGCTTGTATAACCTAGATTGATGCTATTTAACATGATTAGAAGCCTTAAACTTCAAATTTTGAGTAATCTAGGGTTTGTGTTCTTGAGCAATTTGGGGCTTTTTGATATAAACAGGTTATGGCCGATTTTTGTCATGAATTATTGCTAAATTAAGTAGTGTAACATGTTTAGGTAGTTAAATGATCCAAACTTTGAGCCTAAACATGATTTTTAAAAAATTAAAGTGGACTTTTTCAAGTCTAAAATTCATGAACTTGATTTTTAAGAGATAATGCCATTTGAAACTTGTTTAATTGCTAATAATGATTATTTTGACATGTTATTTGAGTTGAATGCTTATGAACTTGGCGAACATTTTCGTATATGCTTATTTGAAAAAGTGTAGATTTGATAAAAATATGAAAATGACCATAAGTTTGATATAAATTGAACATGTCATTGTAATTATTTTGATTGATAATTTTGCTGACACTAATGCATATTTGGATGCACAAAAATTGTGTTTGATGTGTTTTGTAGACTGAAAGGGGTGAATCTTCATCCCAAGCTCGCATTGCTCCTCATGAGAATGCGGAACAACAGGATGTTGATAACTATTACAAACAAGATATACCTCATCTAGTTATGACATTTTCAGATATGCACGTGGAAAATTTGCACCCGAACTTGAGATTAGACAGACGTTGGATAGATTATCCAAAATACCAAAGGGGCTTGCATACTCTTCATTCTAAAGCTGTTGAAGTACCTAGGGTAATAGAATGGGAACCGTTAGAAGCTGTAGAATTGGCCGAGCCAATTAGAGAATTACTTACACAGAGGTATGGTAATTCTACTTTTAACGATTGGGTACGGTTATTCAACATGCGTAGACCTGTATATAAAGTATGGTGTGAAGAATTATTGTGTAGTATAGAAATAAATGATCGGGTAACTAGTTTAACCGATCGAACTTTTATTAGATTTTTGTTAGGAGGTTCGATGCGCCACATATCTCTACTAGACATGGCTCAGGCCTTACGTATATATACGCCTGAGGAGCTAGCATCTGCCGATTGTCGAGGGTTGATATTGAATGGTAGGAAGATTGATGAAAATTTTGATACGCATGGTGTATGGAGTCAAATGACTAGCCATCACCGATTTAAAGGGGGAAATTACTCTTATTTGGATATAGATAGAGCTGAGTTAAGAGTAATTTATAGGTTTCTAGCGAACTCGATTACACAGCGAGGTAAAAATAAGGAAAAGGTAAATGAACAGGATTTGTTTTACCACATGTGTATTCGAGACCCACAAAGCTCTGTAAGTATACCTTATTGTGTGGGTTATTATTTATCAGCTATGGTTAGGGGGATGAGACCGCACAGTATAATAGGAGGTGGTATGTTTATTACATTAATTGCTGAGTATCTCAATGTGGATATAAGTCGAGGGGATTATTAATCGAAGAACCAGAACCCCACGATACAATTGGTTTAAATGTATATCATGGTGCTAAGGTTTTGAAGAGGCGAAATAACGCCGCAGTAAGATATAATGGAAGACATCCACAGGTTGAGAGAAATCAACAGCCAGGTAATGTAGGAGGGGGAAATGAAATGACAGAAATGTAAAGGTTTATAGCTTCACAAGAGTATGAAAATGCTAGACAACGAGCATTTGAAGATTGGCAAGTTCATCAAAACCAAATCATAGCTCATTGCCAACATATAGGTAGAAACTATATTCCTACTCCAACGCCCGTATTTCCTCCCTGGTGTATAGAGATCCAACCACCGTATCCTACTTATAACCCAGCTGAAGCATTTTATAACACATACTGTTATGCATGGAACCCCTACTGGTATCAGTATCAACCCTAGTTTATTTAGTTTTATTTATTTTTGTAATGTTGCTACATTTAACACTTATGTTGATATTGTAATAGTTTTTATAATTTTCTAACTTTTATTATTAGATTTTAATAATTTTTGAATGTGGGGTAATATACCAAACTTTAAAAATATGTATATATGTTTGCAGTTTATCTTATGTACACAACAGGGTAAAACAATGCATTTTCAAAGACTGGCATTAAGTTCAGCAAAAGCAACTAATTTTGACGACAAGATGCAAAATATATGTGAAATAACAACAAGACGGAATGAACAAATGATGTGCACCATTTATCATTCAACACAAACAACAATATGTTTGGAAACTTTGGTAAAATTTAATCATTTTTCTACGCTAATCACCCTCAACAATTTAAATTGTTACTGATTTCTTGCAAATGAGGGCATTGCAAGATCTTAAGTGTGGGAAGGGGTTAAATTCTTTCGGATTTTAAAATTTTTAATTTAAACACTTGGTTACCATTAAAAATACTAGTAACACAGTAGTTGTATTAGAATCTAGTGCTCTCTGATAATAAAGAACAGCCCTAGTCTTATATACGGACTACCCAATTCTAGTAAAATTTTTCAAAATTTTCAATTAAATGAACTCAAAATCATGTTTATACATATTTATGAACGATAAAACTAGGTGTTAACACCGAAATTATTGTTACCTCGGAAAGGACATAAATTGAGAAACAAACCAAAATGTTAAAATTCATTTAAAATGGAATAGAGGACAATAAAAAGGAAAATAAAAGCCAAGTATGGGAAAATTTACCAAGTTATTTTAAAACATATGTCACATATTTCTGTAACAAATAACTGAAAATACTTTTGTTTTGGACTAAACTAAACAGTTTTACCCGATTTACTGTAAGAAAGATGGATCTACACGATGAATCAATTCCATCATTAAAAGGAAGTAAAGTTTTCCGAAAAAGAAACGCGCTTCTTGATTTAGGTCATGAAGTTGTCGTCCAGACCAGCTGTAGGTTGACGAAAACCCTAGAAAAGTCATCTCTAAAATCAGCAGGAAATCCACGGACCTCAGCATAAAACAGGGTCGCCAAGTGGTCAGATTTATCCTAACCATGAGAAGGATTTATCTCGTACAATGGGGGGGCACCGTGCAAATTAGCTTGATAAGACTAATGAATTAGATCCCCAGAAAGGATAATCTCCTTAAAGATCAAAAATCAGCTTTTAAGACTGATATTACTCAATCCTAGAGATTGACCTTAAAGATTGAGAATTACAAACTCATGGAATTCAATGATATCTAAACTCGAGCTTGAACGAGAAAATATTTTGATCAAAATTACAAACCGATTTGTTTTCTAAAAACCCGTTTTCAATGCGTTCATTACCTTTGAACGTAAAATCCTAGGAATTCACCTGGAATTCATTAGGTCACCTGAACCAAATCGGGTGTCAACCGTAAGAACGGTGGTTGCATAGCATGGTCAAAGACAGGACCTTGTGCCAGACCGAAAAATTATAAGGGTGAGCTTTACTATTGCTCCTACAAAGGATAGTAATTGCATCCGACACGTTATAGACCATAATTAAAAGCATGTCAGGGGACATTGCCTTAACAGTTGCTTGTTCAACGCTTTCCTTTACAACCGGACGGTAGTTTATCGAAAGGTAATATACGGAGCAAGTATACTGGACGTGTTGCTTTCCTAATACAAGGTTAGCAAGTGGGTGACACAAAACCGTAAGTTTTGAGCTAAAATTTTCAAATCTGAAACCCACCAAACCCACAAAAAGAATTTGCAAACACCGGTGAAGGGTTATTCCGAAAAACTTATCTAGGGTAAAAACTAGATTGAGTTTTCAAAAAGATCAAATGTTTTCATAAAGATCCAATTTTCTTAATGGATCTAAATTTTTATAGTCATGTGGGACTGTAAACCACATCGTTACTACCATTGTTTATACCGCCATAAAGAAATCACTGATGTACAAAGTGTGAAGAATAAAGAAGTGATTCTAGTATTTCAAGACTATATTGCTTGAGGACAAGCAACGCTCAAGTGTGGAAATATTTGATAATGCTAAAAACGAACATATATTTCATAGCATTATTCCTCAAGAAAGACAAGCTTTTAGTTGCAATTGTTCTATTTACAAGTGATATTCGTTTAAATAATAAAAGGTGAAGACAAAAGATAGATTCGACGAATTGAAGACGCAAACGACCAAAAAGCTCAAAAGTACAAAATACAATCAAAGAGGTTCCAATTATTGATAAGAAACGTCTCAAAATTACAAAAGTACAAGATTCAAAACGCAAAGTACAAGATATTAAATTGTACGCAAGGACGTTCTAAAATCCGGAACCGGGACCTGAGCCAACTCTCAACGCTCGACGCAACGGACTAAAAATTACAAGTCAACTATGCACATAAATATAATATAATATTTAAATAATTCTTATAATTATTTATATATTATATAATATATTATAAACCGTCGGCAAGCTAGGAGCAAACTTTGTGAGCTGGATTTACGAACTCCGCGAGTTGCGGAGTTTGAAGAAGAGAAGTGTCGCGACTCGCGGAGCCCCCAATTATGAAACTGCCTATAAAAGCTCGCGCATTCTGATCGTAAAAAAGATCCATATATCCATCCTCTCTATCTAAATACGTAATATATATATATATATATATATATATATATATATATATATATATATATATATATATATATATATATAATTTATATTTTAATTTTAATTTTAATTTTAAATCCTAATAATAAGGGTATGTTAGCGAATGTTGTAAGGGTGTAAGTCGAAATTCTGTCCGAGTAACGCTACGCTATTTTTAATCATTGTAAGTTATGTTCAACCTTTTTAATTTAATGTCTCGTAGCTAAGTTATTATTATGCTTATTTAATACCGAAGTAATCATGATGTTGGGCTAAAAATATTAAAATTGGGTAATTGGGCTTTGTACCATAATTGAGGTTTGGATAAAAGAACGACACTTGTGGAAATTAGACTATGGGATATTAATGGGTTTTATATTAACTAAACAATACCTTGTTAATTTAATATACAAACTTATAATTTGACGTATTTATATATAACCACATACGCTTGACTGGGTACGGTGGGCGGGATATCTATAAATACCAATAATTATTCATTTTACCGGACACGGAACTGGATTAATAGTTAATAGACTTGTTGAAACAGGGGTGAATTACATTCAAGGGTAATTGGTGTAATTGTTAACAAAGTAGTAAAACCTTGGTTTACACGCAGTCGATAACCTGGTGTATTCATTAAACAAAGTATTAAAACCTTGTTACAATTCGAATCCCCAATTAGTTGGAATATTTGACTTCGGGAATAAGAATAATTTGACGAAGGCTTTCACTCTTTATATTTATGACTGATGGACTATTATGGACAAATCTGTATGGACATATTAAATAATCCAGGACAAAGGACAATTAACCCATGGGCATAAAACTAAAATCAACACGTCAAACATCATGATTACGGAAGTTTAAATAAGCATAATTATTTTATTTCATATTTAATTTCCTTTATTTTATATTTAATTGCACTTCTAATTATCGCACTTTTATTTATTGTTATTGTATTTAATTGCACTTTTAATTATCATACTTTTTAATTATCGCAATTCTATTTTATCGCACTTTTATTTATCGCAATTTCATTATCGTTATTTATTTTACGCTTTAAATTAAGTCTTGTATTTATTTTTATTATTTTACATTAGGTTTTAACTGCGACTAAAGTTTTAAAATCGACAAACCGGTCATTAAACGGTAAAAAAACCCCCCTTTTATAATAATAATATTACTTATATATATTTGTATTTTTATAAATTAAAACTAATATAGCGTTAAGCTTTGTTTAAAGATTTTTCCCTGTGGAACGAACCGGACTTACTAAAAACTACACTACTGTATGATTAGGTACACTGCCTATAAGTGTTGTAGCAAGGTTTAAGTATATCCATTCTATAAATAAATAAATATCTTGTGTAAAATTGTATCGTATTTAATAGTATTTCCTAGTAAAATATAAGCTATTTCATATACACCTCGCATAACACCAGTGTCAAAGATCAACATGTCATCCACGTATACGCAAATGATCACACCTTTTCTGGATTGATCAAATTTGCCATATATACATTTGCCAGATTGGTTTAGCTCAAAACCATTAGATAACACTACATCTTCAAAATTCTAATGCCACTACTTAGGAGCTTGCTTTAGCCCATACAATGATTTAACCAGCTTGCACACCTTATGCTCTTGACCATGCATAACAAACCCTTATGGTTGTTTCATATACACTTCCTCTTCCAAATAACCATTTATAAATGTTGTTTTTACATCCATTTGATGGATCACTAAATCATAAGTAGCGTCAAGTACTATCAGCAATCTAATCGTAGTGATACGAGCAACCGGAGCATAGGTATCGAAATAATCAATACCCTCCTTTTGTTTAAAGCCTTAGATAACCAATCTAGCTTTAAACTTGTCAATGGTGCCATTGACTTTCATCTTCTTCTTGAAGATCCATTTGTTCCCCATAGGTTTGCATCCATGTGGTAAATTTGTCAATACCTAAGTATTATTCTCCAAATTAGAGATCATCTCGTCTTGAACTACTTATTTCTAATAATAAACATCAAGAGATTTCATATCCTATCAAAAGGTTCTAGGATCATCATCTATATTGTAACAATATGGAGATTAATATTGAACACAATCTCTCGAACCATATGACTTGGGAGTCTAAGTTATCGAACCTCTTCGCGGTTGGGGTGGGTCACTTGGAAGTTCTTCCAGATGAACTCCTAGTGTAGCTTCATTTAAATGAGAAACTACATCCTTTGGTCTCGTTAAAGATGTAAAACAAGATTCATCAAATATTGCATCTCTTGACTCTATAACGGTATTAATCGAAACAGAGTCATTAGGTTTCATCACATAAAACCTATAATCTTTGGAATGCTAAACATATCCAGTGAAGATACAATCAATACCTCTTTAACCCACAGTCTTCGTCTTGGGTTCAGGTAGTCTAAAAATAGCCCGACATCCCCAAACTCGCAAATAATATATGTTTGCTCGTTTCTTGTATCAAAGTTCATACGGAGTAGTCTTTTATCTTTTGTTAGGAACCCTATTCAAGATGTAACAACATGTCAACATGGATTTTCCCCAAAACCCTTAACTCAATCCTGAATAGGACATCCTGGAATTTACCATTTCCTTGAGAGTCCTATTTTTTTTCTCTTAGATACACTATTTTGTTATGGTGTATATGGAGCCGTTGTTTGATGAATAATCCCTACATATTGAAAATAAACTTGATCATAATACTCACCACCTATATCAGTGTGTAATGTATTAAGTAACCATTTTGTTTCAGTCTTATAGATTTTAAATGTGTCTAAGGCTTCATCTATAGCATATAAAAGATAAATATAGCAAAACCTAGACAGATGATCTATAAATGTGATCTCATACTTCTTATTTCCTAAAGAGGGGGTAGCATGAAAGTCACATAGATCACAATGAATTAGTTTTAGAGTCAAAGAAGTCATGTTTATGTCTACATAAGGTTTTCTTATTATTTTATTCAACATACAAGTTTTAAATTTTTTCTAGATTCATGTCAAAACTACGAATTAGATTATCGTTAGACATGCCATATAATCTTTTATAGTTAACATGTCCTAAGCGAGCATGCCATAAACAGAAATCATTTGAAATAGTCCTAATCATACAAGCAGAATTATCAACAACGGGAATATTCTTGAGATTCAACATGAACATATCATTATTATAATAACCAAATCCAATAAATGCACCACCCATCGACAAGATATACTTGTCGGATTCAAACACTTGTTTATAACCACACTTATTCAATATGGGATTGAAAATCATGTTCTTTGTCAACCCAGGAACATACGACACATTATTTAAAGTAATTGTTATCAGAACTATATTGTAATACAACATTTTCACAACCAAGAACATGAGTGATTGATTCGTTTCCAATGTCAAGAAAATCATTATCAGGTTGAAATGATTTGAACCCACAACAATCTTTACATGCATGACACGTGGCCCCGAAATCAATCCACCACGCAATATTTTCATCTTGCACATATAATGCTTCAGAAATATGTGATACATAATTCTGGACAGAATTTACAATATAATCAAAATTTTAACCTTTCTTAGGAACTTGGTCTTTAGAACCTTGTCCTAAATCCAAAGTGCTTCCTCCACCACTATTCTTTCCAACACAACAATCTTTCTTAAAATGACTAGGTATGCCACAAATCCAACAAGCCCTTTTATCCTTTTCTAATGGAACCATCATTTTTACCTTGAAACTTACGTTTCTTTCTTTTAATCTTTTTGTTTTTTTTTTGTTCCCACGTTTACCATCCTCAATCATATTTATGGAAGATGATCCAACATATTTTTCCTTAGTCTTATCACTTTCTTAAACCCGTATTGATTCCTCAATACGTAAGTGGCCTCCTAATTCAGTCAAAGACAATTATTCCTTTTTATGTTTTAATAATCGTTTGAAATCCTGCCATGATGGTGGCTGTCTATAGTCGAAGACACTGAAATGGATTCATTCATTTTCAGATTATGTTGTGTAAACTGCCCTAAAATTCTAAGAATTTCATGAAACTGTTCCATAACAGGCCTTGTATCCACCATTTTGTAATTATTAAAATTAATTACAAGAAATTTCTTACTTGAAGTATCCTCGGCCACGTATTTGGATTCAAGTGAATCCCACAATTCCTTTACAAATGCAGTAGATTGATAAACATCAAAAAGAGTAACAGACATATCAACAACAAGAAAACCCAATACCACATAAGTGGTGAATGGGGGAGGTGAGATGTAGATACTCCCCCATTCACCACTTATGTGGATAGGGGAAGGATTATCTACATCTCACCTCCCCCATTCACCACTTATGTAGTATTGAGTTTTCTTGTTGTTGTTATATATATATATATATATATATATATATATATATATATATATATATATATATATATATATATATATATATATATATATATATATATATATAATTCTTGAGTTATTATATAGAATTATTTTTTGAATAAAAGTATAACCCGCGAGTTTAAGTTTAGAAAAGTTGTTAGTCATTTCAGCAATATAATGGTACTCGGAGGAGTCGTCATGTATAATAATATAAAAGATATATTTGCGTATTCTAAATATTTGAAGGTATTAAACTATAAATTTAAATCACTTCCCTATTTATAGCTAAAAATAAATGCACCGTTGCTAGTGCATCGAAGCTCCGTGTCGAATACAATTTATTGCGTTTAATTCTATTTTGAGTTGAACATTGATTGCGGTAGAACCTAAGTTACGACGAATAAAAAGATAAATCCGTTAAAAAATTTTGGCGGGTTTTGTTTGGTGAGTTTATCTTTTATACTCATGAAGTTATCTTTTATACCATTGATAAATCACAATTAATACCCAAGTGTGATGAGAATAAATTGTAAATTTGAAGAAAAAGACAAAAAAATAAAAAGAGAATGTCGAATATATATATATATATATATATATATATATATATATATATATATATATATATATATATATATATATATATATATATATATATAATCAATCCAAAACGGTTTCCTTTAATAAAAAGTTCCGAGTTGCGTTTTGTTCGTAAAATTTTTTCGAGTTAAATGGTGATGACAGACAAATTTAACTCGCGGTGAAAAAGGAATTTTGTAAAAAATTAAGTGAATTTTATTTAATGAATATTATATAAATTAAAAGGTTCTTTTAATACGCCTGAGGTACCATCTAATTATAACTTTTACCTCTAATTATTTACACCCTCAAATATCACTTCATTAACTAATTTCTTCCTTAAGCCAAACGACGTAGCCTTCGTACACTTAAAAGCAACCAAAACAACAAAGTTTTGGTTACATTTAGACTATTTGTAGCGGTGGGGGCGTGAGTTAATTTTTGTACTTTTTTTATGACTAGGACGTGTAGGTTATTATTTGGAGTAGTGGTGGTGTGGGTGGGTTAGTGGAATGCTGAGGTGACATTTTATTTTTAATTTTTGTTTATTTTTGTGTTTTATTTAATTATTTTATATTATTATTTTTATTATATTTATATTTTAAAAATATATTTTAATTACAACGGCTATATTTGAACCGTTTTTTTTCTAACGGCTAGTTTTTAATTTTTCCCTATATAAAAACCCACTCATCTCAAATCATAACACACACTTCATTTTTCCTAAAACTATCTCAATTATTCAAAATGAGTCCGTTGAATGTTTGCGTAAAAGTTCATTACAGAGGTGAATTTGATCGAGAATTGATGAATTATACACCTTACGAAACACGAGATTATTTCATGAATGTGCGTACGTGTGTTAACTTTTTGAAGCTGCTTGAATATCTCCAAGGAGACATACCATATTGTTTCAGACAAGTTTGGTATTTCAAAAAACCTAACGGTCCCGCAACGCTACTTGAAGAAGACCACGATTGGTTTGCTTTGATTGGGCGAACTTTGGTACGTAAGCAATCAATTACGTTTTATACCGAATTTAGGAATGAAAGCTACGCCATTGAGGAAAGTGAAGATGATGATGTACCTGAATCTCCGCCGTTTCAGCAATACGATATTCGCGATTATGAAGATTGATGACTAAGTTTGATAAAGAAAGCCGTTAGGAATCATTTTAGGAACTAAGTTGTTTTTCTATTTTTAGGAATTAATGTAATCGTTTTAGGAATTAATGCATACAATTAATACTACCAAGCATACCCGGTAAATCATGTTTTTAAGCGTGAAAATTATAAAGTCGGGCAATATCTTCGGCTGTTGGCTTTCTCAAATACTCTCTAGCAAACAAATGAAATACGCATTTGCAAAAATTATCTAAACATAAAGCAACCGTTTTCTCACCAATTTTGATGTATTCGTGAAACGACCCGTCCATATTACTATAAACGCGGTACGTTCTCATTGGTCCCATAGCGAGGTATTTGACCTCTATATGATACGTTTTAGAAAATATTGTATTCGTTTCATAAAAAGCACATCATTATTATACATAATGCATGTTTTAAACAAGTGGTCGATTATTTAAGAAATAATCCCCAAAATATACCGGTTTCCAAATACTACACACGTGACGTAACAGTCGAATATAATACATGACAAAGGTTTTATTGAATGCAACACTTTATTTAAATAAGAGTATGAGACTCCATGCACAGCTTGCTCAGATAATGCAACAGCGGAAGACTTTCTTAAGGACCTGAGAATAAACATGCGTAAACAGTCAACACAAAGGTTGGTGAGATATATAGGTTTATCATCGATATAAATATAGACCACAAGATTTCATAGTTATAAATATATGTACACTTGCAAGTTTATAAAAGTATTCTATAAGTTGTTGATTGCTTGGGTAACCATACTTAACCATTAATGTGGCATATACCCTTTATTATGAAATCTCCCTACACTGTACCAAGTGTAGTAAAAATGAAGTACTATGCAACCGTTTACGATACTATAGCGACTAGCCCGGTTGGGGTTGTCAAACCCGATAGATCTATCAATAGGATTCGCGTATACATGTTCTTACAACATGTAAGTATTAGTTACCAAGCTATTAGGGAAGATATGCAAAGTGGTACAACTCAACGTAGAATATATTTTAAGTACTTGTGTCTATGGCGTAAAACATAAAATGCATGTATTCTCATTCCAAAATATTTGTAGAGTTTAAAAATGGGACTATATACTCACAGTAGTAAAAGTATATTAATAATAAGTTTTCAACTTATTAAAAATATGACCGTCGTCCTTGGATTCACGACCCTATAACAATAATAACGATTCAGATAATAATACGCCATATGAATAAAATAAAGCAAGTTCATAGAATACTTATATAATAATTTTTAACATTTTATGTTAGTAGTCCATTGTTAGTAGTCCTTTGTTAGTAGTCCAAAATAGTCCGAAAAGTCCAACAGTCCAATAATCGATATATATATATATATATATATATATATATATATATATATCTTAGAATTACCCCACGACGTATTGTATACGTATTGTCTTTGCATCAACCCAGAGAAGTATTGTATACGTATTGTCTTAGAATTAACTAAGACGTATTGTGTACGTATTGTTTTAGGATTTATCAAAACGTATTGTATACTTATTGTGTTAGGACGTACCAAGAATATTATTATACATATATACAATCACAGACTTAATCAAGATTATAATATTTTGTTATACTACTGATAACATGTCCAAATATATATAGGATATAGGAAAAGTTAACAAGGATATGGCTAATATAGTTTTTATAATATAAATTTCGTCCATACAACGTTAATTTTAGCAGATTTTATTTTGCTCGTCAAATATTCATTACAACTCCGTTTAAAGTGAATCAAATTGCTATGGATTCATTAAGAAGTAAATTTTATAAAACCAATTCGAAAAGTTCATCCCAAGTAGTAATTTTTAGAGCTTTACCCTCTTTTTGTGTCGGTGGACAGATTTGGAAAAATCCCGGCATCCACCCAATATATGATTTTTGATAAAATACTTCCACTTTGTCTAAAATCATGAAAAAAATACTTGAAGTCTTATTTACAGATATTAACATATTTCCAAAGTCTTAGCCTCGAAATCAAAGTCTAAGATAGGTTTTTAATTCCCAACCCAAAACAGCCCGCTTTTTACCGAATGGAGATTAAAGGATATATGTTAAGTTTCAAGGTGTTCTTCATATGTACAAGTTATAAGTTCTTATATTAATTTAATATAATATCATAATACATATAAATAAGTGTTATTAGAGTTAAGTTAGAAAGATTAGATTAGTTTTTCAAACAAGCTTGGTGTTCACCAAAACAAGTTCTAGTTTTTACATGTTTTATAAGTATAATAAGATAGCAACTATACAAGGAATTGAACAAGGATTTTGAGAAGTATTCTACCTTGATTATGAAGAGGAAAGTTGCTGAGATTAAAGTATGATATGAGAGCATTCAAGCGTGTGTTTTTAGTTTAAGAAAATGTGGAGTAAAAATGAGTTAAAATGGTCCTTATTTATAAGCTTATAATTTTTGCTTTTAGTGAAAATATCTAAGATAAGTTAAATTGTATTAAGTCATGCATGACATATTAAATTTATTAGGTCATGGATGACATATTACACAAATAATTGCAGATTTCTATTGGTATATACCAATAGTAAATACTTCTAGAAGCTGTGTATAATACGGGTAAAAATACCGTATGAATGCGAGTAGAATTCTTTGAGGAAATTGAACTAAAATACGAGTATAGCTATCCTTTATATGTATTGGTATATTATAAAGTGTATTCAATACTTGTAAGGATGTATTTACACTCGTAATACATTATATGTAAATACATTTTAACATAAGTTAATTACGTCGTTTAAATAGTAATATATATATTGTTTGAAAACTCTTTAAAATAGTAGTATGAAAATATATATAATACTATGTTAATATACTTAATGAGATATTTAATTATCATATTTTCAAGTTAAATATATATAAATCCATATATATACACAATAATTAAACACTTAAATCAAGTTATGACGTTCGTGAATCGTCGAAATAAAAGGGTGACCAAAAGCTTGTGTAAAACTCTTTTCAAAGGTTCAAGATTTATTAAAATTCATTGCTTATCAAGTCGGAATTATATAAAGATTAAGTTTAAATTTGGTCGGAAATTTCTGGGTCGTCACAATTCGTCAAACAAATCAAGTGTAGTTCCACACGCCATTTGACGTATGACCGCAATACACTTTTGTAGTATTGTCAAACTTTGACGACAAGCTGCATCGGGACGTTCCCTAAAATACATAAAATAATTGGGAATATCGCTACTATTAAAGTTAGATATACCTTCGATAATTCGGAGAAATAATTGACAACTCATTCGAAAACGTCACTTGAAGTTTTTTTACGGATACAATGGTGAGTCCGCAAAATAATCATTGAATAACCTCTCAGCCGCACTTTCACGATCCCTTGGAATATAAACCCGGGTTCGAGGGACTCACGAACTACTAGCTTCTCCCTCCACTTCTTCTTCCGCCAAAATACTAACAAAATTAATAATTTTTTCATCATCCGAATCGTCAATAATAATAAACTCGAGTATCTTGAATATTTTATCCATTATGAAATTGTATAGCGTATGTTAAGTTGAGAAGAAAAATAAGATTGAAAGAAAGATTTGTTAGAATTAGTAAAATAAATGTGTATATAGAGGATAAATAATATAGGGTTAATTTTTTTTTTTTTTTTATTTTTTTTATTTTTATTTTTGTGTGTGTGTGTAACGGGTAGAAAATGTACCCAACCAAATCGCGACACGTGGCCTGGTAACTCACACGATGCCTTTGCCATACCCGTTGCATAGCCACGCGCAGACTAATATTTTGGTCATCCAACGCTACGATACCTTGGAGAATAGAGAGGGGCCATTGCCCCATGCCACATAGGCAACGACGCCCTAACTTGTTATCCGCTACAAGTGGTCTTAGTATGTACAGAAATGGGATCATAGAATTGAGAGAAAATCAAAAGAAAAGAAAAGGAAGCGTGATGTTATGTGAATTCGTGCACAAAGTCTCAATCTCGAGATGTTGTCACATGCTTTTGGTTAGTTGCTCCGTAAATAAATAATACTCCGTATAATAAATAAATACTGTAATAAATATTACTACGAAGTACTCGTATTAAATAAAAATAAAGCAAATCAAAGACCAATTTATACGACCGGTCTAATGCTTATGTAAACATATTGCGTCTCAACATTCCACAATTGTATATTATCTCTTTGGATTTCGGGTATGTTAGGATACAACTAAGAGAACTAAACGACATTTCTTATATATATATATATATATATATATATATATATATATATATATATATATATATATATATATAGGGCACGATTCATGGATAAGCTTAAAAGAAGTACATACCGGATAAGCAAAATAAAATTTTTTTTTTGAATTTTTTTTTACATTTATAAATCTGCATTAAAATGCACCTCTAATCAATTTTTTTTCATAAAAAAAAAAGTTCAAAATCTTTCAAAAATCGATGATGAATGGTAAAATTAACCATTCATCGGGTTAATTTATCATTCATCTTGTTTACGATTAATGATAAAATTAATCAATGCTAAAAAAAACCAGTTGAATGGTTAAATTAACCATTCATCTGTTTTTTTATCATTCATCATAAACAGATGAATGGTAAAATTAACCATTCATCTGCTTTTTTTTAGCATTGATTAATTTTATCATTCATCGCGAACAAAAATAAATGATAAATTAACCAGATGAATGGTTAATTTTACCATTCATCATCAATTTTTACCATTCATCATTGATATTTACCATTCATCATCGATTTTCGAACGATTTTGTTCAAAAACTTTTTAAAATTTTTTCGTTTTCTTCTATTTGCATATTAAAAGATCGTTTTTTTTTTTTTAAAAAATTTGAAATTTTACTTATCCAGTTTGTGCCCCATTTAGTGCTTATCCATGGATTTATCCAATATATATATATATATATATATATATATATATATATATATATATATATATATATATATATATTAAAAATGCTTATGTAAGCATATTGCGTGAGAATATTCCACAATTGTTATATTATCTCTTTGGATTTCGGGTATGTTAGGATACAACTATAAGAGAACTAAACGACATCTCTCTTTATATATATATATATATATATATATATATATATATATATATATATATATATATATATATATATAAACTAAACTTTATGTTTTACACATATTTGATAAATTAGCTTAAATTTATTTATGTAACATGACATATAAAAACATTAATATATAAAGAAGCTAATTAGTGTGAGATTATGAAAGAAGGTTATAAAAGACTTAGATATTTCCAATCATGTTTTTAATAGATATACAAATATTTGTTGTTATTTTCTAGTAATACTTTTCAATAATTTAAAATAAAAAATTTGTACTTCATATAACACAACATTAAGAGTAATTTGGTAAATTTTGATGAATCTATCAAAAACATGTTTAAAAATATAAACTCTATGAAAAAATGTAACCGCGGGCGCTGGTCGGGTAAAATTTTGTACCCGTTGGCGGGTTGCGGGTATTTCATCATCCGTCGCGGGTAAAACCCGACCCGTCAGTCTGTGATTCCCGTTTGAGCTACCCCGGGTATACCCGTTTACCCGCATACATTACTTAATTATATATTATATAATTTAATTTTTTAATATATTTTCATAATTATTCGCCGGTTTACTCGCGGGTAGTGGGTATCCGTGACTAAAAATTAGTTGGAAGTGCAAATTGTATAAACCCGCGGGTTGCGGATACCCGCGGGTCGCGGATAACCGCGGGTCGCAGGTACGTGCATAAAAATTTACCTGTTGGCGGGTAAACGTGTAGCTGCGGGTAAAGAAAATTTTTGGCGGACGAGTCGCTGGTATTAAGGATCCGTGCCCATCGCCCGCGAGTGTCATCCCTAATTTTACTTGAGCTCATAATAACTTTCAAAATTACAAAATTACCTTTATATCGGTAGTCCAAATGCCTCTTAATTATGAACATATAATCATTAGTATATATCTGTATTACTACTAATAAAAAAAGAACGTAGCGTAAATGACACACATTTTAATTTTGAAGTTAATGTAACTTTATCATATTAATATTATTATTCCGATTAGAACATTTCCAATGGGGCATGACTCGGCGGGTATACAACGGTCACAACGCCTTTAGTGAAAATTTGCAAGAAAATATTATTATTGGGGTGTGAGGCATCGAGCATGGATATCACAACGTAGCTTTCTTATTTTTGATTAGTTAATTATTATTTAATTTAAATAATTAATTGTGTATTCACTCAATCATCTTTACTACATCACTCACCATTTTCATAAATAACCGCCCATCACGGAAACGGGTACCCGCGGGTCACGACTTTTTTCCGCCCATTGCCATCCCTAAGTAAAACCCTAATTTTTTAGCCCCGTCAACGGACTCTCTCTTGTACTCTGAGCCGACGAGTTGTAGCACCTCTGCAGCCTTCTTCTCCAGCCACAGGCATCTCGCCGGAGGTTATGATTACTTGCTTTCCATGACAGTAAGGTATCTCCACATATCATCCCTTCTCCGACAATGGTACGGCCCGATTTTCTTCTCCGGCCTCTTTATCTGCAACCAGGAGGCGAATCTGTGTGGCTTGCACAGATTCCGTGTGCTTCATGGGTTTCGGGGTGTGGGATTGACTCTCCTATTTGTTTTGAGTTGGGTGGGTTTCGGTTTTGTCATTCCTCCGTCGCTGGTGTATCGGTCTCGTCTTTTATGCGGTTGTTGACCATGAGTTTCTTACGGAACACTACATCCCGTTTGGGTGGATCTCGTGTGTGGTAACGGGTTGGGGTTTGATTTGGTTGAAGGTTGTTTGTGTGTGTGATTTGTGTTGAAATTCGGCGGATTTCGACGGTCTAGCTGCTGTCGGCGGTTATAGACGATATTGATTCTTGGTGGTTACGGGTAGCGGCAAATAGAGGATAGTGGTCATTGCTAGCGGTGGTTGGATGCCGCTGGCGGCCACCGAATGCTGGTGGTGGCTGATGGCGGAAGCTAACTGATATTGGTCGAATGCTTGAATCTACGACTGTTTGAATCTGGGGGTTTGTGTAACACCGGCAATTTTTTTTTTTTTTTTTAAAACACAGCGGAAGACTTTATTAACAAACACACTATAAGTCGCGTCATTACATTAATCTGAGTAATTAAGTTTAAGTTTACACAACGGTGTTACGTTATCACAAAACATTATTTATACAAAAGTCCACATCAGAGTTGTGTTGTCAAACATGTCTTCTGCAATAGCACCCTTCCCGACTAGCAGTACCTAAACCTGCAAGGGGAGAATATGTGGGGGATTAGCGCACCGCTAAGTGAATGGAATCTATCTAACAGATATAGCTTAAGTCACACACAAGCTATATACTAACAACAACACATGCTAACTATCAACTAGCATACAATAAGACAATACGAGGATCGGCGGCTTGTACGAGCACACGACTCCCAGCTGATCGGGCCTGAGTCTACCGATAGTCCCTGCTACTCAATCACAGTATAGATATCCAGATGCAGGGGGTGCATCGTTCACACTATACTCACAATCAGTAGCCTATGGACCCAACCTCACCTAAGCACGGTTGACCTCATACGAACTCTGACCTCACCTAAGCACAGTCAAGAGTCCCCAGTCTCCCCTAAGCACGACTGGTGCCATTCACACAGTGTACACACAATTCACAAACAGCAATAGGCATACAATATAATCTAACATGGCAACTTTACACTATGCATGGTAAAAGAGTAAAACACGGTAGCATGATATGCTACTTAAACTCTATCCGGAGATAGACCCACTCACCGATTACCAGCTACAGCTCAGTTATCTTACTTCTGAGCTTCTTCCTTGTTCTTATCACCTGAGAACAACACAACGAAGTCAATATACATATCTCAATCAATAGTATAATCAAATCATACTATAAACTAGGTCATAACACCATATATTCATAATTTTATGAATCTACATCATGACTCCATTCAATAATGGCATACAGGTGCGTGCAAAACACGACATACACACTAAAACTCCTTTTCCGACCCAAAAATAGTTTGATTTAGTTTCTTAAAAGTTCATCATTGAAAAGTACTCTTCAATACGATTCCAACGATATTTGATTCATCAAAAACGGAGTTACGGTTTGAAAGTTACGCCCGTTTCAATTTCATAAAAGTACTGTAGCAAATAGTGACACTGTAGCAAATAGTAACACTGTAGCAACTCGGTACTGTAGCAACTCGGGTACTGTAGCAACTCGGATACTGTTGCAACTCGGTACTGTAGCAAATAGTGGCACTGTAGCGAATAGTGGCACTGTAGCGAATAGTGACACTGTAGCAACTCGGGTACTGTAGCAACTCGGGTACTGTAGCAACTCGGGTACTGTAGCAAACTGGGTTTCGAACCAATTTCGCTGATTTTGATGATTTTTTGCCCAAAACTCAATTTTTAAGCGATTTTGAACAAATTTTAAGCATATGGAAGCTACCAAACATATATATAAGCTATTTCTAACATCAATTAAACATAACAAACACCAAATATGAAGATTCAAGCTTAAAATCACACTTTTATTCAAGAACACAAAAAAACCCATTTATTCAAGAATCAAAGCAAGGATTCAAGTAAACAAACCTGATTAGATGATCACAAGGATGATATGAATCAATCCTTAAAGCCTTACAATCAAATTTCTAGCTTGGAATAATTTAGGATTTGAGAGGAAATAAGTTAGGTACGTACTAGTTTTTGGGAAATAATGTGAAATGGATGGAAATATCTAGATATTACACTTTTATGTGTTAAATAAATAATACCCCATCACACACGGGTATTTACCAGTTATCTAAAATCTTTCGCACAAGATTAGGTAGCCCAAACGAGGTCCAAATAAAATAAACAAACCTGTTCTGGGACCCTTGTCACAAACTGGTCACAACACAATTATAATAAAACACTAATAAAATAATTAAAATAAAAGCACTTAAGACTAAGCACAAACTCTAATGGCAAAATAGGCAACTTACAACTAGCCCGGGTTTCAGTCTGTTACAAATCCACCCCCCTTAAGAAGATTCCGTCCTCGGAATCTGGTCTTGCTCAAACAGATGAGGGTAACGGGTCTTCATCAACTCTTCTGTCTCCCACGTCAAGTTAGACCCTAAGCTGTGTTTCCATTCTACTAAAACCATCGGGATCTTTTTCTTTCTTAACTCAGTAACCTTTCTGTCGACCACTCGAATAGGTTCCTCAACCAACTTGTTACTCAAATCAACTTTCAAATCTACCAGCGGTACGATTTGTGTCTCGTCATCGACTTTACACTTACGCAAATAACACACGTTGAATGTATTATGAATACCGGCTAATTCTGGCGGAAGATCTAACACCACAGTCTGATCATTCAACACTTCACTGATCGGAAACGGACCAATAAATCTCGGTGCTAACTTACCACGTTTACCGAATCTGATAACCCCTTTCCACGGCGAAACCTTCAGATACACTCGTTCACCCACATTAAAGGTTACCGGACGTCTACGCCGATCAGCATACATCTTCTGCCTGTCTCTAGCGGCTTTCAATTTTTCTCGCGCGATTGCAACTTTTTCGGCTGTCATTTGAACAATTTCGGGACCTGCAAACTGTTTCTCCCCGGCTTCTAACCAACAAGTCGGAGTTCTGCAACGACGACCGTATAACATTTCATAGGGCGGCATCCCTATACTCGAATGATATGAATTATTATACGCAAATTCGACCAACGGCAAATGTGTATCCCACGAACCACCGTATTCTAACACACAAGCCCTTAACATATCCTCCAAAGTCTGTATCGTTCTTTCACTCTGTCCGTCTGTCTGAGGATGATAAGCTGTACTTAAATTCACACGTGTACCCAGATTCTGTTGAAGACTATTCCAAAAATTTGACACAAATCTGGAATCTCTGTCTGAAACGATCGATAACGGCACACCATGACGACTAACTATTTCTTTCACATACAATTCGGCTAACTCACTTAACGAAGCTGTCTCACGAGTAGCAAGAAAATGAGCACTTTTAGTTAGACGATCCACTATTACCCAAATCATATCATGTCTTTTCTGAGTTCGAGGTAATTTGGTCACAAAATCCATCGTTATATGTTCCCATTTCCACTCTGGAATCTGTAACTGACGTAACGAACCATAAGGTTTCTGATGTTCGGCCTTCACTTGAGCACATATATGACACTTTTCGACATAACGGGCGATATCTGATTTCATTGTTGGCCACCAATACACTGTTTTCAAATCATGATACATCTTATTACTACCCGGATGTAATGTCAATCTGGATTTGTGAGCTTCCGTCATGATTAAATCCCTCAAATCTCCAAGCTTAGGCACCCAAACACGATTGTTTAAGGTCTTTAGTCCACGTGAGTCATCAATTAAGTCCACTTTTCGTTTGGTCATTTGTTCAGATTTAATATGTTCGTCCTCTAAAGCACAGGCCTGAATGGTTTTTAAGCTGTTAATCAAATCTGAAGTTATATTCAAACGAAGAAATTTCACATTTTCACTTGACTTTTTACGACTTAACGCATCTGCAACCACATTTGCCTTACCCGGATGGTATTTAATTTCACAATCGTAATCTTTGATCAACTCTTGCCATCGTCTCTGACGCATATTCAATTCTTTCTGTGAGAATATATACTGCAAACTCTTGTGATCTGTACATATAACACAATGAGTTCCATACAAATAATGTCTCCACAGTTTCAAAGCAAACACTACTGCAGCCATTTCAAGATCATGCACTGGATAATTCTTCTCATGAACTTTCAACTGTCGTGAGGCGTAGGCGATTACTTTATCTCTTTGCATTAATACACAACCCAATCCAGCGTATGACGCATCACAGTATACTACGAAGTCGTCTGAACCTTCTGGTAAAGCTAACACTGGTGCCTGACACAGTAACTGTTTCAAAGTCTGAAAAGCCTTTTCCTGTTCATCAGTCCATCGAAAGGCTACATCTTTACGAGTCAACTTAGTCAACGGACCTGCTATTTTCGAGAAATCTTTGATAAATCTGCGATAATAACCAGCTAAACCCAGAAAACTCTTAATCTCAGTCGGAGTCTTCGGAGAATTCCAATTCATTACCGCTTCTATCTTTGTCGGATCAACTTTTATACCCTCGGCACAAATCACATGACCTAAAAACTGCACTTCACGTAACCAAAATTCACACTTTGAAAATTTTGCAAATAGTTGTTCACGTTTCAACAAGTTCAAAACCTGTCTCAGATGTTCAGCATGTTCACTTTCGGTCTTTGAATACACTAGTATATCGTCTATAAACACAATCACAAACTTATCTAAGAACGGACGACACACTCTATTCATTAGATCCATGAAGATTGCTGGCGCATTCGTCAACCCAAACGGCATGACAAGAAATTCATAATGACCATACCTTGTTCTGAACGCTGTTTTCGGTATATCTGATTCAGCAACACGAACCTGATGATATCCGGATCGTAAGTCTATCTTAGAAAAGAATGAAGCACCCTGTAACTGATCGAACAAATCGTCTATTCGAGGTAACGGATACTTATTCTTCACTGTTCTTTTGTTCAATTCACGATAATCAATACACATACGCATTGTCCCATCTTTCTTTTTAACAAACAATACCGGAGCACCCCACGGTGAAGAACTCGGTCGGATAAACCCACGATCTAATAACTCTTGAATTTGTGACATCATTTCACGGACTTCAGATGGCGCTAATCGGTATGGAGCTTTTGCAACTGGAGTTGTTCCAGGAACCAACTCAATCTTATATTCGACTTCCCTTACCGGCGGCAGACCTGGTAACTCATCTGGGAACACTTCGGGAAATTCTGATACTATCGGAATATCGGCCACTGTTTTCTTTTCTTTCTTCGCATCAATCACATATGCAAGAAATGATTCACAACCCTTTGTCATCGACTTTTTCGCTTTCATCATGGTTATCAACGGAAAATTATACCCTCCCCGCTCCCCTCGGGCCACAACACGGGTTCCATCGGTCGAACGAAAGGTAATCATTTTCCTATCACACTTAATATTAGCCCTAAGCGAGCTCAACCAATCCATTCCTAATACTACATCAAAGCTAGGAATAGGCAACACTAAGCAAGTCACCGGGAAAGACTTCCCTTCAATCTCTATACAAACCCCAGACACATATGTTGTGACGGGTGTGATCTTACCATCGGCTACCTCTACACTAACCGGCTTGGGTAATACAGTAGCTGGTAAATTCAACTTAGCACAGAAATCTAAGGACATAAAACACCTATTGGCACCACAATCAAACAATACGCGAGCAGGTATTGAGTTGATTAGAAACATACCGGTGATCACTTCTTCGGTTGCCACAGCATTCTCAACCGACATCTGAAAAGCTCTGGCCTCTGTTGTTGGAGGGTTCTTCCTCTTTTGCCCACTTGAGGCAGTTGACCCTACAGCTGATGCTGAACGCGCTCCTGACCCTGCCCCGGAACTACCACTCTTGGACGGACAACTAACAGCACGATGCCCTGGTTTGTGACAACTCCAACACACACTATTCGGGAACTGACATGCTGAAGACTCATGCCCAACAACCCCACACTTTAAACATCTTCTTGTAGCCTCAGAACACTGACCACTGTGAGAAGCTCGGCACGAGTGACACCAATTGCCTTTACCTGTTCCAGACCCAGAACCACTCTGGCCACTTTTACTTTTCGATTTAAACCCACTAAACTTCTTGGATTTGGATCCTGATTGACCAGATACTTGCCCACCTTGTTGTTGCACATTACCAAACATTCTGTTTCTGGCGGCTTGAACATCACTTTCTACCATTTTAGCCATCACAACAGCTTGAGACAACGATGTAGCTGTTCTAACAAAAGTTCGGTACTATGGCAGAATGACATTAACAAAATGCTGGATACGAGATGCTTCATCCGGCACCCACTGTTGCACAAACCTCAGTTTATCCATATACTTCTCTACCACTTCATCGATAGTCATTTGAGGTGTCATCTTCATTTCAAGAAACTCAGTCTTGATTCGATTCATATCAAATTGATTACAATACTGTTCACACACCTTCCCATAAAACTGCTCCCACGTTATCATACTCACTTGCTCCTTTGGTATAGTGGAAATCAAAGAATCCCACCAAATCATAGCCCTACCTTTCAACATTCGACTAGCATACGTCACTTTCAACTCGGGTTCACACTGACACGCTTCAAACACCCTTTCAATTTCTCGTAACCAATTGAGAGTTACAGTCGGATCAGTACTTCCAAAAAACTCGGAGGGTTTGCAATCACGGAAGTTCTTATAGGTACATCTTTTGGGTGGTTGCAAGTAAGGTTGATGGAACATTTGCATTTGGTATGGATTCATCATCATGGGATTTTGGTAAGTAAAGGTGTTTTGTGGTGGCGTATAATATTGGTTAGGTATTTGATTCTGAAGCTGGTTCTGGGGCACATTAGGTATCGTTTGGGATTGCACAGTTGGAAATCCAGGTGGTGTATCATCATTTCCAGAATGTCTCGCCAATTCAAGCTCATTAATTTTGTCTTCAGCCTCCTTTAGTTTGCTCTCTAACTGAAGAATGTAACTATTCTGATCATCATCAGACTCAATACCCTCTTCTGGTGCTCTGAATGTTCCGGGGTTGGATGGGCCAGTTGCGTTTCTATCAGCCATACCTGTGCTACAAAACAGCTCACACAAAAGCTTAGTGGATAACAGTTAGTTCAATCACAACTAACACACGTATATCCTATATTCACTTAGCCCCCCACTCCCACAGACATGTTTGACTTGCCACAGGGTTTGGGAACAAAATACGCGCACGTATTTGCTGCCAAACCATGCTCTGATACCAACTTGTAACACCGGCAATTTTTTTTTTTTTTTTTAAAACACAGCGGAAGACTTTATTAACAAACACACTATAAGTCGCGTCATTACATTAATCTGAGTAATTAAGTTTAAGTTTACACAACGGTGTTACGTTATCACAAAACATTATTTATACAAAAGTCCACATCAGAGTTGTGTTGTCAAACATGTCTTCTGCAATAGCACCCTTCCCGACTAGCAGTACCTAAACCTGCAAGGGGAGAATATGTGGGGGATTAGCGCACCGCTAAGTGAATGGAATCTATCTAACAGATATAGCTTAAGTCACACACAAGCTATATACTAACAACAACACATGCTAACTATCAACTAGCATACAATAAGACAATACGAGGATCGGCGGCTTGTACGAGCACACGACTCCCAGCTGATCGGGCCTGAGTCTACCGATAGTCCCTGCTACTCAATCACAGTATAGATATCCAGATGCAGGGGGTGCATCGTTCACACTATACTCACAATCAGTAGCCTATGGACCCAACCTCACCTAAGCACGGTTGACCTCATACGAACTCTGACCTCACCTAAGCACAGTCAAGAGTCCCCAGTCTCCCCTAAGCACGACTGGTGCCATTCACACAGTGTACACACAATTCACAAACAGCAATAGGCATACAATATAATCTAACATGGCAACTTTACACTATGCATGGTAAAAGAGTAAAACACGGTAGCATGATATGCTACTTAAACTCTATCCGGAGATAGACCCACTCACCGATTACCAGCTACAGCTCAGTTATCTTACTTCTGAGCTTCTTCCTTGTTCTTATCACCTGAGAACAACACAACGAAGTCAATATACATATCTCAATCAATAGTATAATCAAATCATACTATAAACTAGGTCATAACACCATATATTCATAATTTTATGAATCTACATCATGACTCCATTCAATAATGGCATACAGGTGCGTGCAAAACACGACATACACACTAAAACTCCTTTTCCGACCCAAAAATAGTTTGATTTAGTTTCTTAAAAGTTCATCATTGAAAAGTACTCTTCAATACGATTCCAACGATATTTGATTCATCAAAAACGGAGTTACGGTTTGAAAGTTACGCCCGTTTCAATTTCATAAAAGTACTGTAGCAAATAGTGACACTGTAGCAAATAGTAACACTGTAGCAACTCGGTACTGTAGCAACTCGGGTACTGTAGCAACTCGGATACTGTTGCAACTCGGACTGTAGCAAATAGTGGCACTGTAGCGAATAGTGGCACTGTAGCGAATAGTGACACTGTAGCAACTCGGGTACTGTAGCAACTCGGGTACTGTAGCAACTCGGGTACTGTAGCAAACTGGGTTTCGAACCAATTTCGCTGATTTTGATGATTTTTTGCCCAAAACTCAATTTTTAAGCGATTTTGAACAAATTTTAAGCATATGGAAGCTACCAAACATATATATAAGCTATTTCTAACATCAATTAAACATAACAAACACCAAATATGAAGATTCAAGCTTAAAATCACACTTTTATTCAAGAACACAAAAAAACCCATTTATTCAAGAATCAAAGCAAGGATTCAAGTAAACAAACCTGATTAGATGATCACAAGGATGATATGAATCAATCCTTAAAGCCTTACAATCAAATTTCTAGCTTGGAATAATTTAGGATTTGAGAGGAAATAAGTTAGGTACGTACTAGTTTTTGGGAAATAATGTGAAATGGATGGAAATATCTAGATATTACACTTTTATGTGTTAAATAAATAATACCCCATCACACACGGGTATTTACCAGTTATCTAAAATCTTTCGCACAAGATTAGGTAGCCCAAACGAGGTCCAAATAAAATAAACAAACCTGTTCTGGGACCCTTGTCACAAACTGGTCACAACACAATTATAATAAAACACTAATAAAATAATTAAAATAAAAGCACTTAAGACTAAGCACAAACTCTAATGGCAAAATAGGCAACTTACAACTAGCCCGGGTTTCAGTCTGTTACAGTTTGTAAATGTCCTTAGAAAACTTGTTGAAGATGACTGGCTTCTTTATGGTTTGATTCTGCATTTGGTACTGTTCTGTTACGGCTTGTTCGGATCTTTCATTCCATTTTTCTCGTCGTCGGGTCTTTTGTGGGCTTGATGTTGTTGTCGGCGTTGTTGACTTTGGTAAATAGGTGTCGGGTTAGGTGTTCTTGGGTTGCCCGGTGATTAGTTTGGATTGGCGGTTTTTGAGGAGTAAAGATGCGGGGTTGGATACGGGGTCGGATTATGATTTTTTTGTTTTAGGCTTAGATTTAGTGGGTTTTGCTTGTTTGACATTTTATTTGTAATTCCTATAGTGATAATGTGACGTTCATATTGTTTAGGACGAACAATCGAACATAGTTTGTGTCGCTGAGTTTTGGTCGTATGTGACCATGTACTCTCACCAGAGATCGTTATGATCTGTTCAATATAACTTCACCGGAATAACGGTTCTATTATGTATATATATATATATATATATATATATATATATATATATATATATATATATATATATATATATATATATATATATATATATATATATATTATCAAGAAAAAATAAACTGAGTATTAATAACTGAGTGTATATGTATTGCTTACAAAAATTATATTCTCATATATTGTAAATTCTTTTTGCTTAAAACAATAGGCCTGAGATCGAAAATATAGACGGTTTTTTATTTTTATTTTTGAACGACAAATGCATATTTTTATTACCACTCTAGTAAGATTCTAGAGGGAAAATAAAGAACGTAAAAAATAGAAATTTACAACAGCTGTGATAGCCAATTGTACCAAACAACCTTATCTTTACTTCTATGAAATAACCAATTATAGGAAGTAGATCGTATCAAATCGAATAAGACTCGTTTTTGAAGAAGCTCGTCAGAATAAACAACCTCGTTACGAAAACGCCAAACGATCCAAAAGAAAGCAGCAACTATAGAATAAGCCCGCTGTTTTTGTTGATTTGATCCAGCCCAATTGTCAGTCCATAAATCCCCCATTACTCCATAGCCTGATTCTACGCCATAAATCTTGAGCCAAATTACAATCGAAGAACAGATGGTCAATCGTTTCAACCTCATTGTTGCATATAGGACACATATCAGATTGAATTGCAACCCTACGATGAAGCAAGTTGTTGCGAGTAGGTAAATGGCCACGCCCTATTCTCCATAGCAAGATATTTATCTTTACAGGTAATCCCTTTATCCATCTGGTTTTTGGAGTATGTGTTGGAAGAATTCGATTATCAATGAATTTCTTGTATTGCATACATTGTATTGATTTGTATTATCGACCATTTGAAGTAGTCACTGTCATCGGTAATATGAGTGTTTTGTAGCATATTTTTTTAGAGAATTTAGGATCTGTTCGATTCTTCCACCAATGTTTTCTCTATTCCAATGCCAATACCATTCGCCATGAGAAACTTTATCATGAATGCTTGAAAATTGATCTCCAGCAATATGAAACAGTCTGTTAAATTGGTCCTTTAGAGGTTTTCCATTCAACTAGTTATCTATCTAGAATAAAGTGGAATGCCCATTGTTGACCTGACTAACAACTGGATTGTTTGGAATTAGGTTCACCTACTGAGCTTTAAGATAGGATTTAATCAAATTAATCCAAATGCTATTACGGAATCCAGATACATTGTAAGACCATGTTTCAGTTTCAGTCTGGTTCAGTTGATTGGGACCCTGTCCTAGTTTTGGGACGCCGTCCAGTACTGAAGAGTGGGACGCCGTCCAATATTTGGGACGCTGTCCAATTGGTCTGTCGGGCCAGCTGTGTAATTTTAAGATTTTTAAAGGGGTATGTTGGTCTTTTCACTTGATGGCCAGTTTTATGCCACAAATGGGCAAGGTTGAGCTCATTCAACCTTATCTTCACCAACACAAACACTCTCATCCATATCTAGTGAGAGAGTAAGAGTTTAGAGAGAGAGAGGGGGGGGGGGTTGATTTGAAGAGGAAGGAGTCGGATTCTCGCCAAGTTCGAGTTTTAAAGTTGTTCATCTCGTTCACGGCTATGTTGTGGTAGTATTGGTAAGTTCAAACTCCGAATTTCATTTGTTAGATTTGATATTCAAGATAGGGTTTGAGCTTGATTAGTTGTAAAACCCTTTTAGATGATGAAGTGGGTTTATGGTGACTAGTTATTCTTGTCACTTGGCGGATTTTGGGTTAGTTGACGTTTTGGCCATGATTAGGCTTTGATAATGGGTATAATCACTAATGTCAGTGATTATAGAAGTGTTGGAACCCATTTGGGGGTTTTTGATTGACTAATTTTGAATTGGGTCAAAATTAGGGTTTGGTGTCAATTTGGGCACGACGAGTGTTTAACACTTGTGTTTGGGTTTAGTTGGCGTATTAGGACCATTTTCACTTGTGTTAGTGATTATTGGTTAGTTTGGGCGCGGTTTGTGCTTGAAAGTGCATTTGGGTCGAAATTGCACTAAGTATCAATTGGGTTGGTTGTAAGTCCACCCTAATTGTGTTGTTTGTATTGTGATAATGGAATAGGTACTTTCCATTGATGTGTTACGGATTTGTTCGGTTGCATTCATCAAGACGAAAAGGTGAGTGTTAATATCCTATGTGCATATATATGTGTAGGATGAGTGCGGGTCGGGTGAAGTGGTCCTCGGTTATAGAACTCACTTCACATATAGGTGGATTTGATGGGCTTGTGTAATATGTCCAAATGGCACGATTATGCGTTTTGGTTGACCACCTTTGGCTTAGGTGCACACTTCATGTGTAAGTTATCACATGGACTTGTGATATGGAGTTATATAATCCCGATGTAGTAGGATTGGTATTGAGATACGGTTGAGTAACCCCGATGATGTGGGTATTGTTGAGGTAATGAATCTCGGGTAGTGCGGATTCATGATGACTCGGGTTGTTCGGCCATCTTATTGATGAGGTAGTGAATCTCGGGTAGTACGAATTCACCAAGGCACGGGTAGTTCGGCCAACCTCGGTTGTTGGAGTGGTGAAGGAAGTGAATCTCGGGTTGTGCGAATTCACTAAGGCTCGGGTTGTTCGGCCAACCTTCATGGGTTTAAGGTTAAGGGATTAACCTTGTTGTATTAACGGATGTATTTTGTGAGTGCGTATATATATATATATATATATATACATATATATATATATACATACATACTTATTGTATGTTGTAGCTAATCTTACGGATTTGGCTTGGTGGTACGTTAGGTATAACATTGCTTAGTTATGCTCGGATTGCGGTATGTGTTTACTATTTGTGTGTTGGCGATGCGTATTCGTTTTATATATATATATATATATATATATATATATATATATATATATATATATATATATATATATATATATATATATATAGTATATTCTCACTCACTAAGCGTTAGCTTACCCTCTCGTTGTTACCTTTTTTTTTATAGATTCGCGTGGAGGCGGTGGCTCGGGTAAGAGTGGGGATTAGAAGACTCGCTCTTGAATTGATTAGGATTGGGTAGCGTATCCCCAATCACCATGCTCGGTCTATATTTTGAATTAAACTAAAATGGGTCGAAATGGTCACTTGACTTAATTTTGCGTCGTTGTGGGCCCGGTGTTGTAAAACTCGATTTTTATTGTGGAAATCTTTTAGTTATAATTATATTAATGTATTGTGAAAACCGTTTAGTTTAAAAGTGTCGGGAAGCGGGTTTTCCGCTCGCGTAAAATTGGAAAACTAATCAGAAACATTTAGTTCATTTGGACGTCGTCCAAAAGGCTTGGACGCCGTTCAGTGCTTCAGAACTGGACGCCGTCCTGATAGCTGGACGCCATCCAGATGCACAGTCTCACAAATTTTTTTAAGGCGTGTTTTTGATCGGATAACAGGTTGGGCCGTTACAAGTGGTATCAGAGCATGGTCTAAGGGATTTAGGTGACTTGAGATAGGTGTCTAGACTTAGACTTTTGTGCGTGCTTATTTGTTGCGGGACTTTTCAGAGTACGAGTCGGTATGGGAAATGTGGTTAGTGCCTTAATTGGTAGGTGGACTAACGGTCATATTAATATGCGGATACTATTAATATACTATTGCGTTGTGTTTGTATTTATGCTTGCGTTGTGAATATCATCGAGCAAGATAGTCGTTGTACTAACGAGTCGATACGGCGTGTGTGCTTAATAAGGACTTGCAAACCTTATTACGGGTGCAAATCGTGTCTAACATGTGATGTACGACGAGTGTTGAGCAAGATGGGGCGGTGTTGTGCGTGTGGTTTTATACGTTCGTGGACTAATCGTTTTGCATTCTTTAAAATGAAGACGAGAAACGGGACTTCAAGGGTGAATCGAAGCGACGACAATGAGTTTAATGCTCGAGTTGCGGCCGTCGTTATGAAGCAAATGAAATTTCCCGTTCATATTGATTATAAACGTTTCATATTAATTGATTCGTCGCGAGGTTTTGACCTCTATATGAGACGTTTTTCAAAGACTGCATTCATTTTTAAAACAACCATAACCTTTATTTTATCTATAAAGGTTTAAAAAACATTACGTAGATTATCAAATAATGATAATCTAAAATATACCATTTACACACGACCATTACATAATGGTTTAAAATAAGAATATATTACATCAAAAATAAGTTTCTTGAATGCAGTTTTTACATAATATCATACAAGCATGGACTCCAAATCTTGTCCTTATTTTAGTATGCAACAGCGGAAGCTCTTAATAATCACCTGAGAATAAACATGCTTAAAATGTCAACAAAAATGTTGGTGAGTTATAGGTTTAACCTATATATTATCAAATCATAATAATAATAGACCACAAGATTTCATATTTCAATATACATCCCATACATAGAGATAAAATTCATTCATATGGTGAACACCTGGTAACTGACATTAACAAGATGCATATAAGAATATCCCCTATCATTCCGGGAAATCCTTCGGACAAGATAAAAACGAAAGAGTTATGTAAGAGTTATGTAACATGGTTCATGATAAAGGTATGATCTGTGATCCTTTTTCACATTCCATTAGAAACTCAGCATGACTTACTGTAATATAATCACGTTGGCCGGGCGTCATTATATCATACTAACCCATGCTTCAATTCCCAACACTTCTCCATAATTCATTCATAATTTATACTTAGATTTTACAGAAGTTTCCAATAAAATGGAATACAGATAGAACGAAGAGGTATATAATTTTGGACGAGAATATTTATGAAAATATCTTCGGAAATATCGAAGATATTTATGATGATATTTTGGAATTTCTAAGTTTGAAAGTTGATGAAGAAAAATTTTCCGCAAGATTTTAACGTGGGTACGGAGCAAAATATTCTCTAAAGATTTCATCGGATCTAGATTTACCTGGATTTTATAGAGTTTAGTCCTTGTATTTGTTCTTTGTTTCCTTCATGGTCAGCTCAATCCGTTTTTCAGTACCAAATTTTCTATCGAGCATTCCCAACACTCCATTCTTTATCATCAACTTCTTGGCCATTTAGGCCATCTACAATTTTACTGTTTCGTCTGCATTTAATGCTACCATATCTGAATCGTCGGTTATCAATTCGAGGTGGTTTTCAAAAGAATTGTGTTTTTAGATGATTAAACGCTGATGGTAATATGGTGGAATTTAAAAGGTTCCCTGATAACAATAAAAGAGCACGTAGATATATCAAGATTATAATAAGGTTGTTTCGAACGAAAGCTTGAAGTTGACTTGCTGAAGTTGTGACAAAATTGGCTAGCTTGTACAAGAATGGAAATGTTATTTTGTGTAATAATAACACTAAAGGAATTAGCACAGCTACGTGTTAAACGTTTACTCAGTTTCTGAGAGTTTTTCAGGTGCATAACTATATGCATCAATCTTTTCTTCCGTAGATGAAGTGCGATTGGTTCATCTTCTCAATTGAGGTATTTTCAAGAATCATGAAAGGTTTGAACACGGATTGGAATCGTCAAGATTCAAATGAGGTTTAAGATGATATCAAGTGGCAACTTGAAGAATTGTTTAGTTTCATATGTTATAATCAATATTTTAATTCATTTTAATTGTCCAATGTTGGTAGTCCTCAGTTGATAGTCCACAGTTAGCAATTCAATAATTTATATATAATTTAATATATAATATTCGAATTAATTAATACGTATCATGACCCGTGTACATGTCTCAGACTCGATCACAACTCAAAGTATATATATTATTGTAGAATCAACCTCAACCCTGTATAGCTAACTCCCGCATTACCGCATATAGAGTGTCTATGGTTATTCCGAATAATATATATACATGCGTCGATATGATATGTCAAAACCTTGTATACGTGTCCCGGTATCTAAATGCGTATATAACAGTATTTAAATGACGATAAATAAAGTGCGTAAAATAAATAACAGAAATTAAATGACTATAAATAAAATTGCGAGAATATAAATTGCGATAAATAAAAATGTAACCAGTTAGCTAGAAACAGTTAGCTAGGAACAGTTAGCGTGGATTCTTAATAGAATCTCTCATAGTTAATTTGTTTGTTTCTAACAAATTTTATTTTGTCTCATGTTTTCTTCATTTTGCCACTTGTTGGATTCTGATAGGTCAAAATCCAAATATGAAATTGAATGAAAATAGTTATTATGCGGTAAACGGATACGTATAACGGTGGTTGTAACTAGGATAGTAAATGACTGTTGAATCAGCTTCGACGAATGTACAGTGTAAGTTATTAAGGTGAAATCTAAATATTCCTCGGGTATTACCTACCCGTTAAAATATTTTCACCATTAACAGTTTGTACGAAAGAAATTTTAATTACAATCTTTATGAAAATATACTTGCATATATATTTTCCTCAGATATAATCATGGATTTATTGAGTCAATATGATATTAGACTCATTTGATTTACCGTTAGAATAATAATGTATAATCTCTAAAACATTAAAGATTATATAATCGCCATGTTGAACGAAGATAAATAATGTAGAATGATTCGTAGAACGATGATTATACTCTAGGTACAGAATGAGATATTGGGGCATGTGATGTTGAAACTTATATTGTTAGTGGTACTGTTGATGCCGGTGATGTTGCTGAAGATGGTACGTTTTGCACCATATTCTCCAAATTGATTACTCGAGCGCGAAGTTCGTTGACTTCTTGTATTACTCCGGAATGATTGTCGGTAGAAACGAGCGGATGAATAAGGTTTAGAATTGTAGATAGAATATAATCGTGTCGAGCTATTCTGGAAATGAGTGTGAAAATGGTGTTTCGGATAGGTTCGCGGTAAGTGCTTCAGGTTCTTTGCTAAGAGGTGAATTTGGTTGATGGAAATGATCGCCTTCTTCTTGTATCCATTGATTAATTCGACTACGAACCCATCCCCATTTCGTCCAAAATAGGTGATGGCTAATTGGTTCATCAATTGATACCTTATATATATATATATATATATATATATATATATATATATATATATATATATATATATATATATATATTAGTAATTATCATTCTAATAATAATAGTATAGTGGTATGTAAATTTTATTATTGTTGTATTGTATTTTTATATAAAATTATCCATTTTACAACTAATGATAATAATAATAAGTTTAATAATACATTACTAATATTTATATTATTAATAAGGATAATATTATTATTAATTATACTCATATTACTAGTAATAATAATAAACATAATAAAGATAATAACAATAATAATAATACTACTAATAATAATAATAATAATAATAATAATAATAATAATAATAATAATAATAATAATAATAATAATAGAAAAGAATAACAAGGTATACCCTTTATAATTTGAGTAAAAAGAATTGTTGCAGATGGGACTCGAACCCGTGACCCTTCGCTAAACCAAATCAACACTTAACCATCCGGGCTACTGCCCGGTTTCTGTTTTAAAGTGGCCTTTATATTTATTTAACCCGTGTCACCATCCTAACTTCTTCTTCTTCTTCTTTACTATGAAATCGACTAGGATAAATCAACACAGCATCTTTGTTTGGTTTAGAACTTGGAATTGAAACAGAATGATTCGATTGTGATTGTTATCTTGATTGATAAATAAATAAAATATTCAAAAACCCACTGTAACATAGAACGCGATAACATATAAACTCCAAATTTGATTTTGATTTTTGAGAGGTTGTTAGACAAAACTTACTACATGAATTAGGCAGTATATCACCCATGGAAACCCTCAATTTTATTAGAAACATCAAAACAAGTACGAATTTGATGATGAACCGTTCGTTTGACCTTTTCATTCGAAAACTTTGACTCATAAATTATCTCACGATAACAAGAATTTGAGATGGAAACTTTGCAGAAAGTTTTAATGGATGAATCCTAACACAACTACATTTATACATTTTGAGATTTAATTCGAATTGGAGCTGTTAGGAAATTTTGACACGAACAGGGTATCGAGCCCTTTTATATTTATTTTCGGTTTAATTTAATTCTCACAGTAGTATGTTATAATTGATAAATGATAGTGAAAACAGAATGAGTTCAACAAACCTGATGAAATCAAATTACTTATGGAGATACTGGTCGACAGGATTGATTCGGAGGACAGAAAAAGAAAAAAAAAAAAAAAGGTGACATTGATGCTTAACTGAATTTTTCACAATTGATCACTGGATTTCGATACATAACAAAAATCATATCACGTTACAGCAGTAGAAGCACTAAGGTAGATAGAGATAGGAGCGATTTTGCTGTTTCCTGACACCGTTTTTGAGTTTAATTAATATTAATAATTGATAATAATAATACTAATTAATAATAATTACATTAATAATAATAATAATAATATTAATAATATTAATAATTAATAATAATAATAATAATAATAAGTCTTAATAATAATAATTTTTGTGGGATTTATAATAATATTGCTAATGATAAGTTTATTAATAATACTAATTATATTAAGATTAATAATGTTATTAGTAATAATAATTATTTATCTCAAATTTCCTATCTATATATTATATAAAAAAAAATTAGTAACACTATATTATTATTAAAAGTAGTAACAATATTGTTATAACATTTATAGTTAATATACCAGTATTACAATTTATAGATTATGTACTCTAACTATGTAATATATTATATAATAATGAGTATTATATATTTTAGTACTAATAATATTTAATCGTAATGAAGATATAATAATTTACATGTTTTCATTTTTATATTTTAATATTAACAATACCAATACTGATATTAGTAATAATAAAAGCAATTATAACAATATATTTTTATCTTGTAATTACATTTAATTTCGTAATATTACAATATATATATATATATATATATATATATATATAATATTACTTATGTATACATTTATATATTTATATATTTATTTGATAACATCTTATTTATTTTGTACATTACACTATCTATTTAATTCAAATGATTAATTGGTATTATACTAATTCAAATTATTATATATATACTTTGGTTTATATATATTCATATACATATACACATTTAGTTATTTACAACAATCGTTCGTGAATCGTCGGGAATAGTCATAGGGTAATTGCATAAAAGAAAATACTTCTAAATTTTTGATATTCAACTTTACAGACTTTGCTTATCGTGTCGAAATCATATATAGATCAAGTTTAAATTTGGTCAGAAATTCCCGGGTCGTCATAGTTTCTGATGCTCCGCTTTGACCTTAGAACACGTCAAACATTCCCCTACGTATTTAGCAACATCGGCTTTCATACCTGGCCACCAAAAATGTTTCTTGAGATCCTTGTACATCTTCCCCGTTCCAGGATGTATTGAGTATCTGGTTTTATGAGCTTCTCTAAGTACCATTTCTCTCATATCTCCAAATTTTGGTACCCAAATTTTTTCAGCCCTATACCGGGTTCCGTCTTCCTGAATATTAAGATGCTTCTCCGATCCTTTGGGTATTTCATCCTTTAAGTTTTTCTCTTTTAAAACTCCTTGTTGCGCCTCTTTTATTTGAGTAGTAAGGTTAGTGTGAATCATTATATTCATAGATTTTACACGAATGGGTTCTCTGTCCTTCCTGCTCAATGCGTCGGCTACCACATTTTCCTTCCCCGGGTGATAACGAATCTCAAAGTCGTAATCATTTAACAATTCAATCCATCTGCGCTGCCTCATGTTCAGTTGTTTCTGATTAAATATGTGTTGAAGACTTTTGTGGTCGGTATATATAATACTTTTGACCCCATATAAGTAGTGCCTCCAAGTCTTTAATGCAAAAACAACCGCGCCTAATTCCAAATCATGCGTCGTATAATTCTGCTCGTGAATCTTCAATTGTCTAGACGCATAAGCAATTACTTTCGTTCATTGCATTAATACACAACCGAGACCTTGCTTTGAGGCATCACAATATATCACAAAATCATCATTCCCTTCAGGTAATGACAATATAGGTGCCGTAGTTAACTTTTTCTTTAACAATTGAAACGCTTTCTCTTGTTCATCTTTCCATTCAAATTTCTTCCCTTTATGTGTTAATGCAGTCAAGGGTTTTGCTATTCTGGAAAAGTCTTGGATGAACCTTCTGTAGTAACCATCTTATAACAACCCTCATATTTTCATACCTGAATTGACTAATTTGACTATAGGGTTGTTATCCATACGTAATATATAATTAAAATTGACATTGATCAAATATTTATTTTTAGTCGACACTTTTTGTTAACTAAAGTTTACACTAATTATATAAAATAACTTTAGTTAATATTAATATTAATGCGTATTATATTTAAAATATATGAAACATAATTATTAATTAAATGATAAGTTATTTTAATCATTATATATATATTTTTAGCTTATAAAAAAGAGATTTTTTTTATAAATTAAATAATGAGCCCATGAATTTTGACTAAATATTTTCAAAAACAAAAACTTATTAAAAACATTTTTAACATGTTTTTATTTTTTGTCAAAATTGGCACTTTTATTTTATTTATATTTTTTTCTTTTCACCAACCATTTTTTTCTATAAATACCCACTTCCATTTCATAAAAACTTGTATCAAATCTTTGGAAAAACTCTCTCACAAACTTGGGAAAGTACTTGAAGTATTTTCTATATTTTTTATCTAATTGCTTTTATTTTTTGTATATTCTTTAAAAATTCGAATTTAATATATATAAATTATTTTTACATGTTATAATTAGTATTATAAGTATTATGATGTATAAAAATAATTTTGATAATTTATGGAATATTATTTATAATTAAATATGAATTATGTAGTATTTAAACATAAAAACAATATAAAATTCGTAATAAAATATAAAACAGTAATAAAAATAATTATAATTTTTTTTGAGATTATTATACTTTTATAAACAAGCAACAATTATAAAACTTAAATAAATGAGACGATTAGTATTTAAAAAGAATTTAATTTTGCATTATTCTAAACCGAGAGAAATAATAAAGAAAATACAAACTAAATACAAAAGTATATTAAATATTTTTATAAAATTTTTATATGATTAGTAGCATCACTAGATAATTTGAAAAAAATATAAAAATTAATTTTAAATTATTTTTCCTATTTATTTAATTATAGGCCGATTACAATGGTTAAATAATTAGAAAACATTAAATAAATAATATTTTGATATAAAATTTGATTTAATAATTTTTATAACATTTTTGCATAATATAAAACCTTTAAAAAATATAAAATTATTTATTTAGGTCGATTTAATATTTATTACCTAATTAAATTTGATTAATATAAACCGAGTATATATATAAAGAAAAGTGGGAAATAAATACAAAAACTTGATAAAATTATTTTTATAAAATATCCTACTGAATTGTATAATTAACTAAGTTTATAAAAATTATAAATATAATATTTAATGAATTAATATTCGAATTAACATATATTAGTATGATTTTCGATTAACATAAGTATATTACATATACTAAATTAATATTATTATTATAACTTACGGTTAATAACTAAGTATACTATATAATAAAGTATAATGCTGATAATGTAAGTTAATAACAATACATTATTAATAAACACTTATTTTATAACTATACTAATTTAATAATAATAACTTATAGTATAAAATATAAGATAATCAAATTGTTAATACATTAATAAATATAATATAACATATATAATAACATATAAACCTAAAGTGAAGGTTAATCAAAGATAATGTACAATTCATGTGAACTTCATCGCTACTCACGGTCGTAAGTGAATGATGTCTAGGTTGCCATTTATGGGTAAGCTTGTGGATCTCGAATGCCATGACTTAGATTCTGGTCAAGAGTCCTGGGCCCCCGGTTACATCTGGTCATTCCTGACTTATTTGATAGCAACGAAGTTTGAGTAAAGTTATACAACGTCTTGCTAAAGATTAACTCGAACTTTCGAAAATTGAAAAATTACTATAAGTGGAAACTTTCCATAAATAGTAACCTTCCGAAAATGGAAATTCTTTAGTGAACCATTACTATTAATATAGTACTATATACTATTGTCTGTTAGGCAATGTCTGATCATACGTTCTATCTCTAGGTTGAGATCTCGGTCACGTCCTTCCGTTCAATTCTTTCGTGGAATACTCTTTTGTGCTACTAAGGTGATTTTCATAGCCCCACTTTTACTATTTACTTAACTATTTATAACTTTTGGGGTGAGACACATGCTTGCTTTATAACTGTTTTACACTTAGACACAAGTACTAAATTGTTAACTATGCTGTCATGCTTTGATTCATGCTAAATCCCTACCGTAATATCGTCAATTGCTACGTTTAAATGCAAACTTAATTATTGTGAGTAGGCCTATTGAGAGTAACGTCTCTAACCATTCGACCGTTGGTCTTTGGTTACATAATAATGATTCCACGACACTGACAGTACAAGGTGTCATAGGGTAAACTTGTTTAGTAGCGATATTACAAAATGCAGCAACATTTTTAGATTGTTATTTCTATATCAATCAACTTTAAACTAAATCTTGTGGTATAAAACTTTGGATATTATTTATAAACCTGTGAATTTCACTCAACCTTTTTGGTTGACTCTTTAAGCATGTTTTGTCTCAGGTGATGATTGAGCTAGCTGTTTGCAACTTTGTGATGATAGATTTGATGCTTGCATGGAGTCCACATCGCATATTATATTTTAGTTTATAAACATTTATTTTACGTTTTAATAATAATGTAAACATGTATTACTGCTTCCGCTGTTTTATTAACAAAGGTTTTATTTAAAAAGTCTCATATAGAGTCGTTCTCGTTTATACAACTGTGTTATGATATGATTGGTCACAATTACCCCTGGTCCATTTTGGGGGGTGTGACAGATTGGTATCAGAGCAGGTTATTGTAGAGAACCAGGATTGCATTTTATGTGTGCCTTATACAATTAGGTACCTTAGCAATGTAGGACTACAACTTCCTTTGACTATAGTGCCTTTAATTGTTGCCTTTAATTGTTAAATGCTACACTATACTTTAGAAACTTTACTTATCTTAGAATGCCGAGCCAATCTAAGAACTCTGCCCATTCTCCTAAGTACTATTCAATTCCACCACCACATTTAAATGCGACACCGTTCTCGACATTCCTATGTCATTTATCATGGTTTTGTGTATTACATATGTATTACATGAAATGTTATCTATGATTTTTGAAATTACTATGTTTATTACTACTCATACTCAAACGTATATAACTCCCTGTTATATTACGTATCTATGTGCCCTTATGCCTTTGTGCATTGGTTTGCGAACCAAAAAATGTCATTATTGACTCATAAAGATTCTCGATAACTCAAAGACATTATAATGTCATCACTATTCATATTCATTACTTTTAAATTTTTGTTTTCTCGTTATTTATGATCATTGAACTTTCTTGACGGGTGGTGTCTACGAAACTCTAGGATGGAAGGGTTTGGATTACCGATTTAAAGGATCCTATTGCTCAAGCCCCTAGACCTGAATAGGCCATTACGAATTGAAAGTCTTTAATCGAAAGATTATCAGATTACATACTTATCATTTTATGATCTCGACACGTCATACTGCTATTATTGGATTATAGACACATCATATCTTATTATATCTTATCATATCTATCTTAAAAAACTTTGTCTAACACTTTTCCTAAATTTCCTCCGTAAATTACGGAAATCTTTTTGCTATATATACGTATATCAAGAAGACAAATATATCATTCAATATTCAACACTCATCTCATAACAAAAACCCTTATTCCGATCAGATAATATGGATTTCTCACTTGATTCCTCGAACTCCTCGAGCTCCAATGGCAGTGTAACCGGAATGAACCAACCAATTAGTCATCATCTATTTTGGATGAATTGGAGATGGGTTCGTAGTAAACTTAATCAATGGAGACAAGAAGAAGGTGATCCCTTCCACCAACCGAATTCACCTCTTGGTGAAGAACGTGAAGCACTTACCGGCGAACCCGTTCGGAACACTATTTTCACCCTCATTTCCAGGGTATCCAGTCACGAATATATAATATCTAAAATTCTAGATCTTATTCATCCACTTGTCCGAACCGCCAATCACCCCAGAATAATAGAAGAAGTTAATGAGCTTCGCGCTCGAGTGGTGGCTCTGGAGAATATGGTGCGAAACCTACGAGCACCAGCAGCAGCACCAGCAGCATAACCAGCATCACCACCAGTACCAACAGCATCACCACCAACAACATCAGCTTCACCAACAACAAACACCATAATCTGTACCTCGGATATCAACATCATACGCCCCATAGATACCAAGGAATATTAGTAATAATGAGTTAAGATGTATTGACTCATTCTTCCTGAAAATTATATATGTATATATATATATATATATATATATATATATATATATATATATATATATATATATATATATATATATATGGTTTGGAACAATAATAAATCTTTTCGTATTAAGCTATTACGTGTGAATCTTAACTAGTATGTACTACTTGATTAATTCATATCACTAATATGCTATGATGTACATCCCTCGTTAATGACTTAACAATCGTTAATCACTGCTTCATCACAATAAACTCCATTTCATAATAAACTAAGTGTATTATTCAAATACATGTTTGGTTTTACACTTTCATTTTCGATGTACTCAAAACTCTTTAGAAAACATCATTCGTGCCTTGTGAATTTCACAAGAATTCCACGAGCATCAACATCATATACCGAGGTATATCAATAACAATGAACGATGGAGTATTGATTCATAACTTCATTAAAGAAAGATTCTGCGATGATTATGTAATCTCTCAAGTTTTGGAGATTATTTATTCTTGTTTCAACCATAAATCAAATGAGTTTAATATTATATTAACTCATTAAATCTATAATATATGTATGTATATTATCATAAAGATTGTAATTAAAGTTCTTTTGTACAAACTGTTAATTGTGAAAATATTTTAACGGGTAGGTAATACCCGAGAAATATTTATATCTCACATTAATATGTTGCATTGTACATTCTTCAATTCTGATTCAATAATCAGTAACTATACTACTTACGTTCACAAGATATATGCATCCGTTCACTAAAGAACAACCATTTTCGTACAAATTCAATTACATATTCTAATTTTGACATATCAGAATCCAAGTAAAGCTTTAGCAGGTGTTATCTTCCTAAAGATTACTAAATTCATATATATATTCATTCGTATTTTGTGATGAATTATCACGTCAAACCACCAAAATTAGAACCATTTATGGTTACATCCTACGCTTAAACACTTCAAATTCAAAATTCTTGAAAACACCTCGGATTGATAATCAATGATTCAGATTCGTTAACCTTGAGAATGCCGACGAAGCAGCAAAAGCTATAGGTGGTCTTAATGGCCAAAAGTTTGATGATAAAGAATGACATATTGAAAAAGCTCAGATTTAGAACTAAAAAATGGATTGAGCTTACCATGAAGGAGACCATGGACAAATCACAAGGACTAAACATGTAATCAAAGAATCTAGATGATTCGAATTCTGATGAAAACCACAAAAGATCTCCTTACGCATTCTAAATCCTTACAGAAGAATTTTCCTCATTATCATTGGATCTTAGAAAATTCTAAGATATCATCGTATCTTTCGTTATAAATATCCTCTATATTTCTGAAGATACCTTCATAACTATTCTTGTCCGAAATTATTTATCACTTTGCACTATCTGTGTTACATAATAAAGGAAACTGTTTTAGTTTCTATATTTCTATAACATACAAGTTTAAATTTTGAATGATTTGAGGTAGTGTTGGGAATTGAAGCATGAGTTAGTATAATATAATGACGTCAGGCCAACGTGATTATATTACAGTAAGTTATGCTAAATTTTTAATGGAAGATGATGATTCATAGACTTTATAATCATCATTTGCCATGTTACATGACTTTTACATTCTACTTAACCTCTGAACATATCAAGAACATATATTCTTGATAGTTCTATCCTTAGTAATTCTAGTAATTTGACAAATCAAATCGTGCTATTACCTTTCCTTCTGCTTTGTATATTATGATCATTCGAAACTCCATACCTACGAATTCTAGACCATTATTCGCTTGACTTGAAGTAGGGAAGGAAAAACAAGAGCATAAAGCTCCGACATATAAGGGAAAATATAAAGCTCGATAACAACACGGAAATTACAAACCGTGTATATCAATGCGTATAGCAACATAAAGACACGGGAGAATTAAAAACACTATAACCCCAAGGTAATTGTAGAAGTAAACAGATTCCTCTGGGGGTAAATGAAAAAGAAGAATAACAGAAACGATAGTCAGAAAAATATCCAGGATAAGAACTGGATGGAGCATTTTCACAATCTTTGGAAGTATGAATCGAGAAAGAAAGTATAGAAGTGGTGAAGATAATGAAACAGAAGAAGCTAATTTATAGCAAAATTCTAGACACAACAATCAAGACAATTTTAATTTTCTTAATTACCGGAGAATCAAATCTTATACAGATTATAAAGATTTCCTTTAAATCCCTTGAATTCCGGAAATCACCTTTAATTATGTCAAAAGTTAAGGCAAACTGATATTTCCTTATTTCAAACTTTTAAGATAACTTCATTTATACTCTTCCTATAATCGAATCATTTTATCCATATTACCCAATGTTGATAAAAAAATATTTTCAACTTATATTCATCATTCTTGTTGTAAAGAATGACAATCTCTATCAAATTTCACGACTATGATTTTCATGAACTCCTCTCTATTTTGTCTACCCTAGTGTGGTGGCATAAACGCTCAAGGTTTAAATGAGCTCGATATTATTCATAACACATTTTATATATCCAATTTACTGAAATGACTTGTATAACATCATCATTTTGAATGATCTCCGCATTAATAATAAAATGCACTTCGTAGAAGAACTTGTAGAAATTATGGTTTGTATGATTTTAATTCTTGAAACAGAACAATATTCTATCCGTTGGAATTCACGCAAGGCCCCGAGCATACCTGGGAACGTGAAAACCAAATAAAACGTAAATATCCTCATCTATGTACGAACAACACCGATTAATGGCAACAACTAAATTTCGGGACGAAATTTCTTTTAACGGGTAGGTACTATAACAACCCTCATATTTCCATACTTGAATTGACTAATTTGACTATAGGGTTGTTATCCATACGTAATATATAATTAAATTTGACATTGATCAAACATTTATTTTTTAGTCGACACTTTTTGTTAACTAAATTTTACACTAATTATATAAAATAACTTTAGTTAATATTAATATTAATGCGTATTATATTTAAAACTATGTGAAACATAATTATTAATTAAAAGATAAGTTATTTTAATCATTATATATATATTTTTAGCTTATAAAAAAAAGATATTTTTTTTATAAATTAAATAATGAGCCCATGAATTTTGAATAAATATTTTCAAAAACAAAAACTTATTAAAAACATTTTTAACATGTTTTTATTTTTTGTCAAAATTGGCACCTTTATTTTATTTATATTTTTTCTTTTCACCAACCATTTTTTTCCTATAAATACCTACTTCTATTTCATAAAAACTTGTAACAAATCTTTGGAAAAACTCTATCACAAACTTGGGAAAATACTTGAGGTATTTTCTATATTTTTTATCGAATTGCTTTTATTTTTTTATATATTATTTAAAAATTTGAATTTAATATATATAAATTATTTTTACATGGTTATAATTAGTATTATAAGTATTATGATGTATAAAAATAATTTTGATAATTTATGGAATATTATTTATAATTAAATACAAATTATGTAGTATTTAAACATAAAAACAATATAAAATTTGTAATAAAATATTAAACAGTAATAAAAATAATTATAATTTTTTTTGAGATTATTATACTTTTATAAACAAGTGAAAATTATAAAAATTAAATAAATGGGACGATTAGTATTTAAAAAGAATTTACTTTTGCATTATTCTAAACCGAGAGAAACAATAAAGAAAATACAAAATAAATACAAACATGTATTAAATATTTTTATAAAATTTTTATATGATTAGTAACATCACTAGATACTTTAAAAAAATATAAAAATTAATTTTAAATTATTTTTCCTATTTATTTAATTATAGGCCGATTATAGTGGTTAAATAATTAGAAAACATTAAATAAATAATATTTTGATATAAAATTTGATTTAATAATTTTTATAACATTTTTACATAATATAGAACCTGTAAAAAATATAAAACTATTTATTTAGGTCGATTTAATATTTATTACCTAATTAAATGTGATTAATATAAACCGAGTATATATATAAAGAAAAGTGGGAAATAAATACAAAAACTTGATAAAATTATTTTTATAAAATATCCTACTGAATTATATAATTAACTAAGTTTATAAAAATTATAAATATAATATTTAATGAATTAATATTTGAATAAACATATATTAGTATGATTTTCGATTAACATAAGTATATTACATATACTAAATTAATATTATTATTATAACTTACGGTTAATAACTAAGTATACTATATAATAAAGTATAATGCTTATAATGTAAGTTAATAACAATACATTATTAATAAACACTTATTTTATAACTATACTAATTTAATAATAATAACTTATAGTATAAAATATAAGATAATCAAATTGTTAATACATTAATAAATATAATATAACATATATAATAACATCTAAACCTAAAGTGAAGGTTAATCAAAGATAAGGTACAATTCATGTGAACTTCATCGCTACTCACGGTCGTAAGTAAATGATGTCGAGGTTGCCATTTATGGGTAAGCTTGTAGATCTCGAATGCCATGACTTAGATTCTGGTCAAGAGTCCTGGGCCCCCGGTTACATCTGGTCATTCCTGACTTATTTGATATCAACGAAGTTTGAGTAAAGTTATACAACGTCTTGCTAAAGATTAACCCGAACTTTCTAAAATTGGAAAATTACTATAAGTGGAAACTTTCCATAAATAATCATCATTTGCCATGTTATATGACTTTTACATTCTACTTAACCTCTGAACATATCAAGAACATATATTCTTAATAGTTCTTTCCTTAGTAATTATGGTAATTTGACAAATCAAATCGTGCTATTACCTTTCCTTCTGCTTTGTATATTATGATCATTCGAAACTCCATACCTACGAATTCTGGACCATTATTCGCTTGACTCGAAGTCTGGAAGGAAAAACAAGAGCATAGAGCTCCGACATATAAGGGAAAATAGAAAGCCCGATAACAACACGGAAATTACAAACCGTGTATATCAATGCGTATAGCAACATAAAGACACGGGATAATTAAAAACACTATAACCCCAAGGTAATTGTAGAAGTAAACAGATTCCTCTGGGGGTAAATGAAAAAGAAGAATGACAGAAACGATAGTCAGAAAAATAACTAGGATCAGAACTGGAGTAAGCATTTTCTTAATCTTTTGGAAGTTTGAATTGAGAAAGAAAGTATAGAAGTGGTGAAGATAATGAAACGGAAGAAGCTAATTTATAGCAAAATTCCAAACACATCAATCGAGGCAAATTACCGCATTTAATCAAACAAATCTCAAAATTTCTTAAATACCGGAGAATCAAATCTTATAGATTACGAAGATTTCCTTTAATCCCTTGAATTCCGGAAATCAATCGTGACTACGTCAAAAGTTAAGGCGAACATTTAATTTTCTCATTCACTCTTTTACGATAGCTTCGTTTATACGCTTCCTATAATCGAATCGTTTTATCCATATTATTTAATAGTGATAAAACTTTATTTTTCAACTTATATTCATCATTACAATATTCTTGTTGTAAACAATGATGATCTCTATCAAATTTCATGACTGCGATTTTCATAAACTACTCTCTGTTTGTCTGCCCTAATATTGTGGCATAAAACGCGTAAGGTTTTAAATGAGCTCAATACTATTCATAACACATTTCATGTATCCAATTTACTGAAATGACTTGTATAACATCATCATTTATAATAATATTCACATTAATGATAAAATGCACTTCATGGTTCAAACTCTTAAAACAAAACAATATTCTATCCGTTGGAATTCACACAAGGCCTCGAACATACCTAGGAACGTGAAGACCAAATAAAACGTAAATATCCTCGTCTATGTACGAACAATGCCGACTGATGGCAACAACTAAATTTCGGGACGAAATTTCTTTTAACGGGTAGGTACTATAACAACCCAGAAATTTTCGGCTAAATTTAAACCTAACTTTGACTAGTTCCGATGACTCACGAACAATTATTTGTAAATAATTACGCATTACTTTGATATATTAATATTATTATTTTTATTCTTATTTATCATTAATAATATTATTATTATTAATATAATTATTATTAATTAGTATTATTAATATGATTATTAATTATTTATATCAATTAAAAATAAATATAAAATAAAAAGTCAAATAAAGAGTACTATAATTATTATTAGTACTTTATTAAAAGTATTATTATTTATAAATATATTTATATTTAATATATATATATATATATATATATATATATATATATATATATATATATATATATATATATATATATATATATATATATATTAATAAAGCTCCGACATATAAGGGAAAATATAAAGCCCGATAACGACTCCGAAACTACAAATCGTGTATATCAATGCGTATAGCAATATAAAGACACGTGAGAATTAAAAATACTATAACCCCAAGAGCATAGTAGAAGTAAACAGATTCCTCTGGTGGTAAAAGAAAAAGAAGAATGACTGCATATATGGTCAATATAATAACAAGTATCAATACAGGATTGAGCATATTAACAAATCTTTTGGAAGTATGAATTTAGGAAGAAAGTATAGAAGTGGTGAAGATAATGAAACGGAAGAAGCTAATTTACAGCAAAATTTTCAAACACGTCAATCAAGGCAATTCACCGCATTTAATCAAAGAAATCCCAATTTCGTAAATACCGGAGAATCAAATCTTATAGATTACGAAGATTTCCTTTAATCCCTTGAATTCTGGAAATCAATCGTGACTACGTCAAAAGTTAAGGCGAACATTTAATTTACTCAATCACTCTTTTACGATAGCTTCGTTTATACTCTTCCTATAATCGAATCTTTTTATCCATATTATTCAATAGTGATAAAACTTTATTCTTCAACTTATATTCATCATTACAATATTCTTGTTGTAAACAATGATGATCTCTATCAAACTTCATGACTATAATTTTCATGAACTACTCTCTGTTTTGTCTACCCTAATATTGAGGCATAACCACTCAAGGTTTTAAAAGAGCTCGATATTATTCATAACACATTTTATATATCCAATTTACTGAAATGACTTGAATAACATCATCATTTTGAATGATCTCCGCATTAATAATAAAATGTACTTCGTAGAAGAACTTGTAGAAATTATGGTTTGTATGATTTTAATTCTTGAAACAGAACAATATTCTATCCGTTGGAATTCACGCAAGGCCCCGAGCATACCTGGAAACGTGAAAACCAAATAAAACGTAAATATCCTTGTCTATGTACGAACAACACCGATTAATGGCAACAACTAAATTTCTGGACGAAATTTCTTTTAACGGGTAGGTACTATAATAACCCTCATATTTCCATACCTGAATTGACTAATTTGACTATAGGGTTGTTATCCATACGTAATATATAATTAAATTTGACATTGATCAAATATTTATTTTTAGTCGACACTTTTTGTTAACTAAAGTTTACACTAATTATATAAAATAACTTTAGTTAATATTAATATTAATGCGTATTATATTTAAAACTATATGAAACATAATTATTAATTAAATGATAAGTTATTTTAATCATTATATATATATTTTTAGCTTATAAAAAAATAGATTTTTTTTATAAATTAAATAATGAGCCCATGAATTTTGACTAAATATTTTCAAAAACAAAAACTTATTAAAAACATTTTTAACATGTTTTTATTTTTTGTCAAAATTGGCACCTTTATTTTATTTATATTTTTTTCTTTTCACCAACCATTTTTTTCTATAAATACCCACTTCCATTTCATAAAAACTTGTATCAAATCTTTGGAAAAACTCTCTCACAAACTTGGGAAAGTACTTGAGGTATTTTCTATATTTTTTATCGAATTGCTTTTATTTTTTTGTATATTCTTTAAAAATTCGAATTTAATATATATAAATTATTTTTTCATGGTATAATTAGTATTATAAGTATTATGATGTATAAAAATAATTTTGATAATTTATGGAATATTATTTATAATTAAATATGAATTATGTAGTATTTAAACATAAAAACAATATAAAATTTGTAATAAAATATTAAACAGTAATAAAAATAATTATAATTTTTTTAAGATTATTATACTTTTATAAACAAGCAACAATTATAAAACTTAAATAAATGGGATGATTAGTATTTAAAAAGAATTTAATTTTGCATTATTCTAAACCGAGAGAAATAATAAAGAAAATACAAACTAAATACAAACGTGTATTAAATATTTTTATAAAATTTTTATATGATTAGTAGCATCACTAGATACTTTAAAAAAAATATAAAAATTAATTTTAAATTATTTTTCCTATTTATTTAATTATAGGCCGATTACAATGGTTAAATAATTAGAAAATATTAAATAAATAATATTTTGATATAAAATTTGATTTAATAATTTTTATAACATTTTTACATAATATAAAACCTTTAAAAAATATAAAATTATTTATTTAGGTCGATTTAATATTTATTACCTAATTAAATTTAATTAATATAAACCTAGTATATATATAAAGAAAAGTGGGAAATAAATACAAAAACTTGATAAAATTATTTTTATAAAATATCCTACTGAATTGTATAATTAACTAAGTTTATAAAAATTATAAATATAATATTTAATGAATTAATATTCGAATTAACATATATTAGTATGATTTTCGATTAACATAAGTATATTACATATACTAAATTAATATTATTATTATAACTTACGGTTAATAACTAAGTATACTATATAATAAAGTATAATGCTGATAATGTAAGTTAATAACAATACATTATTAATAAACACTTATTTTATAACTATACTAATTTAATAATAATAACTTATAGTATATAATATAAGATAATCAAATTGTTAATACATTAATAAATATAATATAACATATATAATAACATATAAACCTAAAGTGAAGGTTAATCAAAGATAATGTACAATTCATGTGAACTTCATCGCTACTCACGGTCGTAAGTGAATGATGTCTAGGTTGCCATTTATGGGTAAGCTTGTGGATCTCGAATGTCATGACTTAGATTCTGGTCAAGAGTCCTGGGCCCCCGGTTACATCTGGTCATTCCTGACTTATTTGATAGCAACGAAGTTTGAGTAAAGTTATACAACGTCTTGCTAAAGATTAACCTAACTTTCTAAAATTGAAAAATTACTATAAGTGGAAACTTTCCATAAATAGTAACCTTCCGAAAATGGAAATTCTTTAGTGAACCATTACTATCAATATAGTACTATATACTATTGTCTGTTAGGCAATGTCTGATCATACATTCTATCTCTAGGTTGAGATCTCGGTCACGTCCTTCCGTTCAATTCTTTCATGGAATACTCTTTTGTGCTACTAAAATGCACACTTTGAAAACTTAGCGAACCATTACTATCAATCTTTGAATACTCTTTAGTGAACCATTACTATCAATCTTTGCTGGATCCACCTGAATACCTTCTTTGTTCACTATGTGACAGAGGAATTGAACTTCTTCCAACCAAAATGCACACTTTGAAAAATTAGCGTACAGTTTTTCTCTCCTTAACAACTCTAGAACTTTTCTTAAATGTTCTTCGTGCTCTTGGTCATTCTTTGAGTAAATAAGTATGTCATCGATGAAAACAATGACAAACTTGTCAAGGTATGGTCCACACACTCGGTTCATGAGGTCCATGAACACAGCTGGTGCGTTAGTCAACCCAAACGGCATAACCATAAACTCGTAATGACCGTAACGCGTCCTAAAAGCAGTCTTTGGAATATCATCCTCCTTCACCCGCATTTGATGATATCCAGAACGTAAATCGATCTTCGAATAAACCGACAAGCCTTGTAGTTGATCAAATAAGTCGTCGATTCTCTGTAATGGGTAACGGTTCTTGATGGTAAGTTTGTTCAACTCTTGGTAGTCGAAACATAACCGGAATGTACCATCTTTCTTCTTGATAAACAAAACAGGAGCTCCCCATGGTGATGTGCTTGGTCAAATGAAACCACGCTCTAAACGTTCCTGTAACTGACTTTGTAATTCTTTCATTTCGCTGGGTGCGAGTCTGTATGGAGCATGAGCTATTGGTGCAGCTCCTGGTACAAGGTCTATTTGAAATTCAACGGATCGATGTGGGGGTAATCCCGGTAATTCTTTCAGAAATACATCGGGAAATTCTTTTGCGACGGGAACATCACTGATGTTCTTTTCTTCAGGTTTAACTTCCTCGATGTGTGCTAGAATGACGTAACAACCTTTTCTTATTAGTTTTTGCGCCTTCAAACTACTAATAAGATTTAATTTCGCGTTGTTCTTTTCTCCGTACACCATTAAAGGTTTTCCTTTTTCACGCATAATGCGAATCGCATTTTTGTAACAAACGACCTCTGCTCTTACCTTCTTCAACCAGTCCATGCCAATTATTACATCAACTCTCCCTAACTCGACTGGTATTAAATCAATCTTAAACGTTTCATCACCCAGTTTAATTTCTCTATCCCGACATATATTATCTGCTGAAATTAATTTACCATTTGCTAATTCGAGTAAAAGTTTATTATCCAAAGGCATCAATGGGAAACTTAATTTAGCACAAAATTCTCTACTCATATAGCTTCTATCCGCACCCGAATCAAATAAAACATAAGCAGATTATCGTCAATAAGAAACGTACCCGTAACAAGCTCCGGGTCTTCCTGTGCTTCTGCCGCATTAATATTGAAAACTCTTCCACGGCCCTGCCCATTAGTATTCCCCTGATTCGGGCAATTTTTAATAATGTGGTCCGGTTTTCCCCATTTATAACAAACAGGGTTGGTATTACTTGCTCCGACACTATTCGTTTCGGCATTACTTGTTCCGACATTATTTGTTCCTTTAGTTCTGTTAAACTTTGGTCTGTATGAAGGTATTTCGTATGCCCGAGAGACATATTAAATTAATGTGGCTAATATGTTATGATCCAAGTCGGGTCATACCCAATAACAAACTTACCGACACCTTATAAGTATTTAATCTTAACGAATGGATCGTTAAATAAATACGCGACACTTGGATTTTAGAAAATGGGTTTTCTAAAATGTAATCACTTGAGATAAATTATTTGGATAATTTATATATAATTATTTATAGGTTTAAATAGTTATGTTGTGTTATATTTTATAAATTGGTTTATAAAATAAAAGTAACTTAACAAATGCATTATACTTTATACAAGTTTTATATAAATGCATGTTAATATTATTACAAGTTTTATAAATTACAAAACTTGATATAATATATACAAGTGTGGGCAGATTTTGGGACTCCAAGAAGTCCATCCCATGCTTATTCCTTGTTACTTTTAATTACACTTTCCCTCATGTGCATGTGAGTTCGATTAACCAAGCATTTTTGACTTAAGAAAACCTCTCACAAGTCCAAAAAAACTCTCTGAATTTTCTGGACAGCATGCTGGACGTTTTTAACAGCAAAAGGGAGAGGTTTTAGCTTGGTAATATAGCTCATTACTTCCATGTTTAAGATGCATATGTACCAAGGCTTTCAAAGTCCAACACATGCATTCAAAACATATCAAAACACACTTGAAATCTGCTGGTTTTCAGCTCATTCTGGCCGAAAATATTCAGCTCACAAAGAAGGGTCTTTGGTCCATTTTCAAGTTCATTTAAAGTGTCATTAAATCCTAACCAAAAGCTAGGGTGTTGGTGCATAAGTTTGGGGTATTACAACTTGAGGTTTCATAGTTTTGGAGCTCCATTCATCATCATCTTCATCATCATCTACCAACAAGCTAGGAGAAGGTATAATCTCTTTACTTGCTTGTAGTTTGTAAGTATGTTTCACAACTTGATCCTAATTGGGATTTAACTTTAATTGGTTAAAGAATAACAAGTATCAAATTGGTAATTAACATGCTTCCGCTTTCTTAATTCTTAAAATGGTTTATGTATATTATGAACTTGTTAAATCCCAACAATGGTATCAGAGCCAGGTTACGATCCTGGGACCTGTAAGTTGTTGAAATATGCTTCGAGATGGTTATTAAACCCACTATAATTTTGCATTCTATGAACATGCATGAAGTAGAATGTAAAATTTTCGGTTTTGGGTGGTTGTCATTTTGGCCAAAATCACTTGTGATTCTGCATTCTGTACTGCCAATCACTTGTGATTCTGTACTGCCAATCACTTGTGATTCTGTGTTGCCGATCACTTGTGATTCTGTACTGCCAATCACTTGTGATTCTGTGTTGCCGATCACTTGTGATTCTGTATTGCCAATCACTTGTGATTCTGTGTTACAGATCACTTGTGATTCTGTGTTTCCAATCACTTGTGATTCTGTATTGCCTATCACTTATGTTGATGATGTTCACAATCTAAGCCTTGACCTTGTGTTTGGTTGCATGCATGGTTGATTGATATTTATTCAATTGGTTTGTAATAATATTTATTCATTTGGCATGTAATAATTCATTTGGTTATGTAATTTATTTTATATTTGGTATGTAAAATAGATTAGGTTGTAATTTCATTTTTTAGACAAAATGTATTAAGATATATTTTGTAAAATGATGAAGAATGATGAAGACTTGAAGAACACATGAAGAAGCATTTGGATGCAAGGTTAAGTGGGAGATTTGAAATCTCCTACTTTGTGTAATTACCCCTTATCCGGTGGCATTTGTTTTCGGCTAAACAAATGTCTACCAAAATGGCTTGATTGTGAACATATTTGTTTTGCATGCATGGTTGTTTATTGTATGATTGTGGATTGTATGTTTGTATGCTACAAGTAAATCACACAAGTTAACAACAAGCAAAATGGAAATTTAATTGGTTAAATTATACATTAATTAACGACATGCAAAACGACAATTTAAATGGTTAAATATAAATGGCAAAAAGGACCTTAATAAATGGTTATTAAGAATAAAAACAAGGATATGATCACATATATATAAAATGGTTTATATCAAGTAATTGGCTAATTACAAGACATGAATATGGTTTTTCATAAGTACCATACACTAAATGCATGTTGGTGTATGGCATAAAAGTTTTCTTAAACTAGAATTTATGAAAACTTAAAATCCCTTAACTAAAACAAGGTAAACAAGTTAAACGCCATCCTTTTGTGGAAACACTTAGACATATTAGGAATCTCTTGATGGGATAAAGGTCACCTAACCGTCATGAGTGAACTAATATGAATAAGGTACACTTCGCATACATGTGGGATAAAGGTCACCTAACCACTTGTATGTTAAGTCTACATGTTTACACAAGTAGGACGACTTGATTTAGGAATCATGAACTTAGGGTCACCGAAGCATGAGGAACAAATAGGCGTTGATGGGATAAATATGCCATGCAAAAGGATTGCATGATCCCATACCTTAGAAGTTGCAAAAGGATTGCAATTGTCATGGAATGACTACCTAGCTAAATCAAATAACGGGATAAAGGTCACCTAACCGAAATTTGGTTTACCGTTGGATTCTAAAATTTAATATGGATCAATTAAACTAAAAGGGTATTGATTGTTAAATTATAAATCAATGCTTAAACAAACTTTGTCAAATTTTGTAGCTGGCCGCAAATAACAACAACATGCAAAATGCACCACTTAACCTAAACAACCTATCATTGAGGTCCATCCTCGGAAAAGAAAATAACACCCAATCCATTTCATCTTATGTACTAAAGATGAAAAGCCTTATTGATCGATTGGACCGTCTAAATTATAATGTGTCTAATGGATTAGCCACGGACCTTATCCTCAACTCTTTGTCAAAAGGTTTGACACATTCGTTTTGAATTAAAACATGAATGGTTGGGATAAGAGCATTGGCAAATTACATGCCATGCTTAGGATGGCTAATCAAGCATAGGTAAAAGGGCTTCACCCGTGCTTATGATCAATGAAGGTAGGTCCAAGGACAATTCCACTTCTAAGCCAAAGGGGCTAAGAGGAAAGGACCCACCTACCAAGGCAAGAACAAGGGAAAAAGGAAGTTGGTTACCCCAACCAACATAAAATAAAAGCCAAAGGTTGCAGGATAAGGAAACCCCAAGATAGATCCGTGCTATGGTTGCGATGTGATGGGTCACTAGAAACGCAACTGCCCGGTCTACCTAAAGGAGTTGAAAACAAAGAGGGATGCAGGGCAAACCTCAAGTAATGTATATATGGAATACATTGAGCTTAGTATTACTTCTTCTAATACATGGGTATTAGACACAGGATGTGGAACTCACATTTGCAATTCTTTGCAAGGGTTCAAAAGAAGTAAACTAGATGCGGGAACATCAAGTCTCTTTATGGGAAATGGTGCAAAGGTGCACGTACAAGCTCAAGGAGACTTTATGTTACAACTTCCAAGTGGTTTGGAACTTATTTTGAAAAATGTTTTGTATGCTCCTGATTTGACTCAAAACATTATTTCTGTATCCCGCTTAAGAAAATGTAGTTATAATCTTAATTTTATTAATGATGATATCCATGTTTCTTTAGATAATGTGTTCTATTTTAAGGCTTTGCCTTTAAATAGTAATTATGAATTGGTTCATGATAACACATCGTTCGATAGCTCAATATACTAAGCAAACACCAAGGAACTCAAAAAGATTTGAGTGATTCCTACTTATGGCATTGTCGCCTTGGTCACATAAACAAATGCATACACTTCAAAAGAATGGTCTTTTAAAATCAAGTGAGCTGGATTCATTTGATGTATGTGAATCTTGTTTACAAGGCAAAATGACTAAAGCACTTTTCAAAGGGACCTATGAAAGGACTAAAGACTTATTGGGATTAATACATTTGGATGTATATGGACCCTTTAAGCCCATGACTAGGAATGGTGAAAGATACTTCATTTCTTTAATTGATAAACTTCAGTCGTTTCTGATATGTCTACTTATTAAGACACAAGGACGAAACATTTGAAGCATTCAAAGTATATCAAAATGAAGTACATAATCAAACTCAACAATATATTTTGGGGTTATTGTCTATGCTTCGCGGCCAGTATTCTAAATATGGCCCCAACCAAGAAAGTGGAACGAACTCCTCATGAGATGTGGTTTGGAAAACCTCCTTCTCTTTCATACTTGAAAGTATGGGGATGTGAAGCTTATCCTAAGCGTTATGTAGCAAATAAGCTACATGCTCGATCCACAAAGTGTATCTTCATAGGATATCCCAAAGATGACATGGGATATTACTTCTATGATCCATCCGAGCAAACCGTATTTGTTGCTCGGAAAGCGGAATTCCTTGAAACCAAGTTCCTTATGGAAGGTGATGGTGAAAGGAAGATAGATCTTGTAGAGGTACAAGATCAAGCCGATGATACACAATTGGTTGGCACTAGTACTCAACATGAGGATGTTGAAAATGATCAAGTGGATGATCAAGGTACACAAGACGTTCGGAGATCTAGTAGGATTAGTAATCCTCCCGAGAGATATGGGTTTCTCGTGGAAGGTTGCTATACGGTTGATTTGGATGAACCGACAAACTACAAAGATGCTTTATCAAGAATTGATAAAGATAAATGGCAGGAAGCCATGAACGCCGAGATGCAATCCATGTATGAAAACCAAGTTTGGAAACTTGTTGTGCAACCTCCTAGCTCCAAGCTAGTTGATTGCAAATGGCTTTTCAAGAAGAAAACTGACATACATGGAAACTTGGATACATACAAAGCTAGACTTGTAGCAAAAGGTTTCACTCAAACTCAAGGGGTTGATTATGATGAAACTTTCTCGCCAGTGGCAATGCTAAAGTCTATTAGGATATTATTTGCCATTGCTGCTCACTATGACTATGAAATATGGCAAATGGATGTCAAAACCGCTTTCCTAAATGGATATCTTGAGGAAGATGTCTATATGGTACAGCCCGAAGGTTTTGTTGATCCGAAAAATCCTAAAAAGGTATGCAAGTTGAAGAAATCAATCTACGGATTGAAACAAGCATCTAGAATGTGGAATCATCGCTTTAATGAAGAGGCAAAGAAATTTGGCTTCATTAAAAATGGTGATGAAGCTTGTGTGTACAAGAAGGCTAGTGGGAGCTCTACAATGTTCCTTGTGCTATATGTGGATGATATATTATTATTTGGGAATGATATTACCACAATGCAAGGAGTCAAAACTTGGCTAAAGAGTTGCTTCTCCATTAAGGATCTTGGAGACGCACAATACATATTGGGGATAGGGATCTATAGGAATAGATCCAAGAGATTGATAGGTTTAAGTCAAAGTACATACATTGATAAAATCTTGAAAAGGTTCAAGATGGAAAACTCTAAGAAAGGTTTGGTACCTATTCAAAGAGGAACCGTTCTCAATTCATCTCAGTGTCCTACCACGAAAGATGAACAAGAGAGAATGAAGAAAGTCCCATATGCATCTGCTTTTGGGTCTATCATGTATGCGATGATATGTACTAGACCGGATGTGTCATGCGCTCTAAGCTTGACAAGTAGATACCAGAATAACCCAGGAAACAGTCATTGGATTGCTGTTAAAAGTATATTGAAATACCTTAGGAGAACTAAGGATATGTTTCTAATATATGGGTCTGGTGAGAAGGAACTCGCCGTAAAAGGTTACGTGGACGCGAGTTTCCAAACTGATCGAGATGACTCTCGATCACAATCCGGTTATGTCTTCATGTTAAATGGTGGTGCGGTCTCTTGGAAGAGTTCGAAACAGGAGGTTGTTGCTTTATCCACTACAGAATCAGAGTACATCGCCGTCTCATTGGCAGCTAAGGAAGCTGCATGGATGAAGAAATTCATCGATGACTTAGGAGTGGTCCCTTCCATTCAGGACCCTCTTGAGATCTTTTGTGATAACGAGGGTGTGATTGCTCAAATCAAGGAACCTCGTGCTCACCAAAAGACCCGTCACTTTGAGCGGAGATTCAACTACATAAGGGATGAAGTTGAAAAGGGAAAGATATGTATTCGCAAAGTTCACACATATCTTAATATAGCGGATCCACTCATGAAGCTCTTACATGGAGCAAAACATGAAGGACATGTTTTGCATTAGTGCTTCAATATTCTAGTGATTGGTTATGATCTGTTTTAAGTATTGTAACGGAACGAAGTGGTTCAAACTCATTAATATAACTATGGTGTTAATTTATTTGAGTTATGTTCCTATTTTGCAGATTTTATCCATGAATAAGCTATTATTCTAAATTCCGTAGTCGATCACATTTGTCGGAGCAAGTGTGAGGTTTAGACTATTATGAACTTGGATTGGTATACATTCACGGAATGAATGTGGGGCAAGGTTGCTACCAAGGTTCATAGATATTTGTGGGATACAAATATTGGAAGACCCGCTCTCAAGATTTACTGTATGGAGCCTTTGTGGTTGATCACATGTAATCTTGAGTAAAGGCGAATATCATCGTATCCTCTGACCTGAGATACATATTGGGTTCTGATATTCATCGAGTATTATGCCTTGATTCTTTCCTTGCTATTCTGAAATATGGTAGTACATAAGGAAGAACTCAGGTATAATACAAAAGTGTGTATCTAGGACGTATGTAGTCAAGATGGAATTTGTCCCTCTTATTCGTTGAGAGTCAGATGTCTAAGGCCTGATAAAGTTAAATCTATAAGAGAGTGATCACTCTGTATCTCTTGGATTTGACATGACATCTAGGATGAAAGGATATAATGATAAGATTCACCTATATATCAGTTCGAGTAAGGAGCTCGAAGGGGATGATGTTATTGAATGGCACAAAGTCATAACATATTAGGGGTGATGGACAGTGTGTTAGGCTGTATCCATAACTTGCATTAATTTCTTATGTTTCTCGTGCAAGTGGGAGATTGAAGGTATTTCGTATGCCCGAGAGACATATTAAATTAATGTGGCTAATATGTTATGATCCAAGTCGGGTCATACCCAATAACAAACTTACCGACACCTTATAAGTATTTAATCTTAACGAATGGATCGTTAAATAAATACGCGACACTTGGATTTTAGAAAATGGGTTTTCTAAAATGTAATCACTTGAGATAAATTATTTGGATAATTTATATATAATTATTTATAGGTTTAAATAGTTATGTTGTGTTATATTTTATAAATTGGTTTATAAAATAAAAGTAACTTAACAAATGCATTATACTTTATACAAGTTTTATATAAATGCATGTTAATATTATTACAAGTTTTATAAATTACAAAACTTGATATAATATATACAAGTGTGGGCAGATTTTGGGACTCCAAGAAGTCCATCCCATGCTTATTCCTTGTTACTTTTAATAACACTTTCCCTCATGTGCATGTGAGTTCGATTAACCAAGCATTTTTGACTTAAGAAAACCTCTCACAAGTCCAAAAAAACTCTCTGAATTTTCTGGACAGCATGCTGGACGTTTTTAACAGCAAAAGGGAGAGGTTTTAGCTTGGTAATATAGCTCATTACTTCCATGTTTAAGATGCATATGTACCAAGGCTTTCAAAGTCCAACACATGCATTCAAAACATATCAAAACACACTTGAAATCTGCTGGTTTTCAGCTCATTCTGGCCGAAAATATTCAGCTCACAAAGAAGGGTCTTTGGTCCATTTTCAAGTTCATTTAAAGTGTCATTAAATCCTAACCAAAAGCTAGGGTGTTGGTGCATAAGTTTGGGGTATTACAACTTGAGGTTTCATAGTTTTGGAGCTCCATTCATCATCATCTTCATCATCATCTACCAACAAGCTAGGAGAAGGTATAATCTCTTTACTTGCTTGTAGTTTGTAAGTATGTTTCACAACTTGATCCTAATTGGGATTTAACTTTAATTGGTTAAAGAATAACAAGTATCAAATTGGTAATTAACATGCTTCCGCTTTCTTAATTCTTAAAATGGTTTATGTATATTATGAACTTGTTAAATCCCAACACTGTAGACCTCACAGTTTGTCGCGCTATGACCATTTCTTTTACACCTGTTGCAAAATGTCATGCAAAACCCCTGATGATTTTCTTCACACCTATGACATGGCTGTTTTTGGTTTTTGTTGCCGTTGTTGTTATTGAGGTTGTTGTTGGGATTGTTATTGTTGTTGAAATGGTTGTTGTAGTTGTTGGGATGTTTATTGTAGTTATTGTTAGGATTGCAGTTATTGTTGCGATTGTTGTTGCGGTTGTTGGGATAGTTGTTGCGATTGTGGTTGTAATTGTTGTTGTTGTTGTACTGGTGACTCTTGTCACCGTTTTCCTCCCACTTCCTCTTGAGTTGTTTTGTGTTGGCTTCTTCGGCTACCTGCTCTTTAATTCTTCCCTCAATCTGGTTTATGAGTTTATGAGCCATTCAACTTGCCTTCTGTATAGAAGCGGGCTCGTGTGAACTCACATCTTCTTGAATCCTTACTGGTAACCCTTTTACAAACACGTCGATCTTCTCTTCTTCATCTTCGAATGCTCCCGGATACAATAGGGACAACTCTGTGAATCGTAGTTCAAATGTGGTAACGTCGAACCCTTGTGTTCGTAACTCTCTAAGTTCTGCTTTGAGTTTATTGACTTCGTTTCTAGGACGGTACTGCTCGTTCATCAATTGCTTGACTGCCGACCACGGTAGTACGTAAACAGCATTTTGTCCTACCTATTCAAGATAGGTGTTCCACTACGTTAACGCGGTACATGTGAAGGTATGCGTAGCGTACTTAACTTTGTCCTCTTCAGTACACTTACTTATGGAAAACACCGATTCGACTTTCTCGGTCCACCGTTTCAATCCAATTGGTCCTTCAGTTCCATCAAATTCTAAAGGTTTGCAGGCAGTGAATTCTTTGTAGGAGCACCCTACACGATTTCTTGCGCCGTTAGCTGCATTGCTAGATTCAGAGTTATTGTTGGTATGTAGTGCAGCCTGTACTGCGGCTATGTTTGCAGCAAGAAAGGTACGAAATTCCTCTTTGCTCATATTCATGGTGTGTCGAGTAGTCGGTGCCATTTCCTTCAAAATAGCCAACTGAATCGAGTTAATCATACAGAATATTAAGAGTAGTCAATAGTATTTCGTAGCATAATATGAACTCATTTATAAAAGCTTTTTCTTCATATTAGCGTTTTATAAGTTTAAATTCGGGTACTACCTACCCGTTAAGTTCATACTTAGTAGCTAATATACAATTCAACTGCTACAATTCCATATGAAAAACTGATTATAATAATATATCACATATAAATATTCTTCAAACTTACAACATCGCTATATTACATATAACATGAAATATAGTACACTTTGATACATGACAGTTTTGAAGATAAATCTAGTTAATACGCAAGTTGTTCAGCATAAGAAATAAAGACACGTAATTCATAAGTCCAGAAACAAGTCATGCATTCTGGTTTTACTAAGACGACTTCCCATCCTTGGTCTTGTGGAAAATAACCTTTATGACCATTGGCTAGGCAGCATGTTGTAATGTCGTCAAAAGGACGAGGGTTTCGTAATGTCCAACAGCCCCGTAATAATCTAAAAACCTTGTTTCTCACCCCAACTACTGAATCCGTCACTTGTGGGAATGTTTTATTTAAAAGCTGCAATCCGATGTTCTTTTTCTCACTTTGGTAAGAAGCGAACATCACTAACCCGTAAGCATAACATGCTTCATTATGTTGCATGTTAGAAGCTCTTTCTAATTCACGAAATCCTATGTTGGGATATGTTGAGTCAAAATAGGTTCTTAACCCGTAGCATAAAATTGCATTTGGGTTCCCCGCATTTAACGCTTTAAAGAAAACACGGTGTAACTTATGGTCTCCCCAATATGATATACCTCACCTATCAAAGGAAAGCCTTTTATAAACTAAGGCATTTCTGGAAAGTCTTTCAAATATTTGACAAGTTAATTTCACCATAACTAAATGTGCTGATGAATTCTGACTGACTCTAGACAAGATTTCCTCAATCATATCCTCTGGTAGGTCTTCAAAAATATTCGGTTGTCTACCCTTAACGTCCATTTTGTTTTTATACTAAAAAATAGACAAGGATTAGATTCGTAAAAGATAATTAACAAACAATACAAGTAATTTTTACATAGAACATAAAAGTACAAGCACACTACAATACATATAATATACAACATGATTACAACCCTCTAATCTGAATCACTGGTTTCTTCTTCTTCGGACTTGGTTCGTTTTCCTAATTTTCTCGGAATATATGATGTTCCTCTAATACGAGCCGTCGTTTTCCACAATGGTTTAGAGAAACCTGGTGGTTTAGAGGTTCTCGGGTCATTGTTACATTTTAGGAAATGTGGATGTTGTCGATACATATAAAGTTCATCGGGGTTGGAATCGGGTTTCTCTATTTTTATACATTTTTCCTTATTATTTTCTTTTACTTTATTAAATTGGGTCGAGGTAATTTCTATAACATCATCGGAATCCTCATCGGGATCCGATTCATCGGAAAATTGGTAATCTTCCCAATATTTTGCTTCCTCTGCGGAAACACCATTGACCATTATTAACTTTGGTCTGTTGGTTGAGGATTTTCTTTTATTTAATTGATTTACTATAGGTATCAATATTTCTTCCTCCGGAACCTCTTCTTCTTCCGGTTCCTCCTCTTCTAGTTCCTCCTCTTCCGGTTCCTCTTCTTCTGGTTCCTCCTCTTCCGATTCCTCCTCTTCCGGTTCCTCTTCTTCTGGTTCCTCTTCGGGAATTTGTGAATCTTCCCAAAATATATTCGACTCTTCATTATTATTAGGTGAATCGATGGGATTTGTACTAGTGGTAGACATCTATCACACAATATCAAACACGTTAAGAGATTAATATATCACATAATATTTACATATTAATAATATATAGTTTCCAACAAAAGTGTTAAGCAATCGTTTTTAAAGAAAACACGGTCGAAGTCCAGACTCACTAATGTATCCTAAAAAACTCGATAAGACACACTAATGCAAATTTCTGGTTCTCTAAGACCAACGCTCGGATACCAACTGAAATGTCCCGTCCATATTGATTATAAACGTTCCATATTAATTGATTTCGTCGCGAGGTTTTGACTTCTATATGAGACGTTTTTCAAAGACTGCATTCATTTTTAAAACAACCATAACCTTTATTTTATCTATAAAGGTTTAAAAAGTATTACGTAGATTATCAAATAATGATAATCTAAAATATACCGTTTACACACGACCATTACATAATGGTTTACAATAAGAATATATTACTTCAAAAATAAGTTTCTTGAATGCATTTTTTACATAATATCATACAAGCATGGACTCCAAATCTTTTCCTTATTTTAGTATGCAACAGCGAAAGCTCTTAATAATCACCTGAGAATAAACATGCTTAAAACGTCAACAAAAATGTTGGTGAGTTATAGGTTTAACCTATATATTATCAAATCATAATAATAATAGACCACAAGATTTCATATTTCAATATACATCCCATACATAGAGATAAAATTCATTCATATGGTGAACACCTGGTGATAAAGCTAAAAAGGAACATATATTTCATAGCATTATCCCCCAAGAAAGACAAGATTTTAGTTGCAATTGTTCCATTTTCAAGTAATATTCGTTTATATTAAATAAGTGCGAAGACAAAAGGCGAAAACGACGAATTGAAGACACAAAGGTCCAAAAAGCTCAAAAGTACAAGATACAATCAAAAAGGTTCAAATTATTGATGAAGAACGTCTAAAAATGACAAGAGTACAAGTTACAAAATGCAAAGTACACAATATAAAATTGTACGAAAGGACGTTCGAAAATCCGGAACTGGGACCTAAGTCAACTTTCAACGCTCGACGCAACGGTGTAAAAATTACAAGTCAACTATGCACAAGAATAAAATATAATATTTAAATAATTCATAATAAGAATAATATTAAATAATAAAAAGTTGTTAATTGAGCATAGTTCAGGGGTCGTAAGTGAAAAATCAAATTCAGAATTCGCCTATAAAAGGCAGTGTATTCGATCGATGAAAACATACCTTTTTCTATCCTAAATCTATCTTTCTATATATATCGATCCCTTTTCTATATCAAATATCAATATCTATATTTATAATTCTCTATCATAATGTTAATGTAATCAGATATAACAATAAACTTAATTTTAATTTTAAATTATGATAATAATAAGATTTATGATAGAGATCGTTTGAGTGTATAAAGTCGAAATTCTGTCCGTGTAACGCTACGCTATTTTTAATCATTGTAAGTTATGTTCAACCTTTTTACATTAATGTCTCGTAGCTAAGTTATTATTATGCTTATTTAATCCGAAGTAATCATGATGTTGGGCTAATTACTAAAATTGGGTAATTGGGCTTTGTACCATAATTGGGGTTTGGACAAAAGAACGACACTTGTGGAAATTAGACTATGAGCTATTAATGGGCTTTATATTTGTTTAACTAAATGATAGTTTGTTAATGTTAATATAAAGATTTACAATTGGGCGTCCCTATAAATTACCATATACACTCGATCGGACACGATGGGCGGGGTATTTATATGTACGAATAATCGTTCATTTAACCGGACATGGGAATGGATTAATAGCCACTAGAATAATTAAAACAGGAGTGAAATTATGTACAAAAGGACACTTGGTATAATTGATAACAAAATATTAAAACCTTGGGTTACACTCAGTCGACATCCTGGTGTAATTATTAAACAAAGTATTAAAATCTTGTTACAGTTTAAATCCCCAATTAGTTGGAATATTTAACTTCGGGTATAAGGATAATTTGACGAGGACACTCGCACTTTATTTTTTATGACTGATGGACCATTATGGACAAAAACCAGATGGACATATTAAATAATCCAGGACAAAGGACAATTACCCCATCGAACTAAAACTAAAATTAACACACCAAACATCATGATTACGGAAGTTTAAATAAGCATAATTCCTTTATTTTCATATTTAATTGCACTTCTAATTATCACACTTTTATTTGCTGTCATTTAATTTGTCACACTTTATTTATTGTTATTTACTTTACTCTTTAAATTAAGTTATTTTTATATTTTACATTAGGTTTTAATTGTGACTTAAGTCTTAAAAATCGACAAACCGGTCATTAAACGGTAAAAACCCCCTTTAATAATAATAATACTACTAGTACATATATATATTTTTGTATTTTTACAAATATTGTGTGTAAAAATATAGCGTTAAACTTCACTAGCTCCCTGTGGAACGAACCGGACTTACTAAAAACTACACTACTCTACGATTAGGTACACTGCCTATAAGTGTTGTAGCAAGGTTTAAGTATATCCATTCTATAAATAAATAAATATCTTGTGTAAAATTGTAGCATATTTAATAGTATTTCGCACTAAAAATAATACTATTTTGTATACACCCCCTACGACATCACCTGGTAACCGACATTAACAAGATGCATATAAGAATATCCCCTATCATTTTGGGAAATCCTTCGGACATGATAAAAATGAATTCGAAGTACTAAAGCATCCGGTACTTTGGATGGGGTTTGTTAGGCCCAATAGATCTATCTTTAGGATTCGCGTCAATTAGTAGATCGGTTTACTAATTCTTAGGTTACCAAGCAAAAGGGGCATATTCGGCTTCGATCATTCACCCATATAATGTAGTTTCAATTATTTGTGTCTATTTCATAAAACATTTATAAAACTGCATGTATTCTCATCCCAAAATATTAGATTTTAAAAGTGGGGCTATAACTCACTTTCACATATTTTTACTTCGTCGAAGAAGTAAGACTTGGCCACTGGTCGATTCACGAACCTATAACAAATATGTACATATATATCAAAGTATGTTCAAAATATATTTACAACACTTTTAATACATTTTGATGTTTTAAGTTTATTAAGTCAGCTGTCCTCGTTAGTAACCTACAACTAGTTGTCCATAGTTAGATGTACAGAAATAAATTGATATATATTATCTTGAATCAATCCATGACCCAGTGTATATACGTCTCAGGCTAGATCACAACTCAAAGTATATATATTTTTGGAATCAACCTCAACCCTGTATAGCTAACTCCAACATTACTGCATATAGAGTGTCTATGGTTATTCCAAATAATATATATACATGGGTCGATATGATATGTCAAAACATTTTCATACGTGTCTATGGTATCCCAAGATTACATAATATATTAGAATATATGTATAATACAATATAAGTTAGCTAGGATATGATTTGTATAGAATTGTTACAATATTTCCAGTAGCTACAACAATAAAAAAATATCCAATCTTGTTTTACCCATAACGTCTTCGTTTTAAATCCGTTTTGAGTGAATCAAATTGCTATGGCTTCATATTGAACTCTATTTTATGAATTTGAACAGAAAAAGTATAGGTTTATAGTCGGAAATATAAGTTACAAGTCATTTTTGTAAGAGGTAGTCTTTTCAGTCGAAAGAACGACGTCTTGATGACCATTTTGAAAAACATACTTTCACTTTGAGTTTAACCATGATTTTTGGATATAGTTTCATGTTCATAAGAAAAATCATTTTCCTAGAAGAACAACTTTTAAATCAAAGTTTACCATAGTTTTTAATTATCAAACCCAAAACAGCCCGCGGTGTTACTACGACGGCGTATGTCCGGTTTTACGGTATTTTTCGTGTTTTCAGGTTTTAAATCATTAAGTTAGCATATCATAAAGATATAGGACATGTGTTTAGTTGATTTTAAAAGTCAAGTTAGAAGGATTAACTTTTGTTTGCGAACAAGTTTAAAATTAACTAAACTATGTTCTAGTGATTTCAAGTTTAAACCTTCGAATAAGATAGCTTTATATGTATGAATCGAATGATGTTATGAACGTCATTACTACCTCAAGTTTTGTGGATAAGCCTACTGGAAAAGAGACAAATAGATCTAGTTTCAAAGGATCCTTGAATGGCTTGAAAGTTCTTGAAGCAGAATCATGACACGAAAACAAGTTCAAGTAAGATCATCATTCTAAATAAGATTGTTATAGTTATAAAAATTGAACCAAAGTTTGAATATGAGTATTACCTTGAATTAGAAAGATATATCTTACTGTAAATAAGAACGATTTCTTGAGGTTGGATGATCACTTTACAAGATTGGAAGTAAGCTAGCAAACTTGGAAGTATTCTTGATTTTATGAAACTAGAACTTATAGAATTTATTAAGAACACTTAGAACTTGAAGATAAAACTTGAGAGAGATCAATTAGATGAAGAAAATTGAAGTATGAAAGTGTTTGTAGGTGTTTTTGGTCGTTGGTATATGGATTAGATATAAAAGATGTGTAATTTTGTTTACATGTAAATAAGTCATGAATGATTACTAATATTTTTGTAATTTTATGAGATATTTCATGCTAGTTGCCAAATAATGGTTCCCACATGTGTTAGGTGACTCATATGGGCTGCTAATAGCTGATCATTGGAGTTTATATACCAATAGTACATACATCTAAAAGCTGTGTATTGTACGAGTACAAATACGGGTGCATACGAGTAGAATTGTTGATGAAACTGAACGAGGATGTAATTGTAAGCATTTTTGTTAAGTAGAAGTATTTTGATAAGTGTCTTGAAGTCTTTCAAAAGTGTATGAATACATATTAAAACACTACATGTATATACATTTTAACTGAGTCGTTAAGTCATCGTTAGTCGTTACATGTAAATGTTGTTTTGAAACCTTTAGGTTAACGATCTTGTTAAATGTTGTTAACCCAATGTTTATTATATCTAAAGAGATGTTAAATTATTACATTATCATGATATTATGATATATTAATATATCTTAGTATGATATATATACAGTTAAATGTTGTTACAACGATAATCGTTACATATATGTCTCATTTCTAAATCATTAAGTTAGTAGTCTTGTTTTTACATATGTAGTTCATTGTTAATAAACTTAATGACATGTTTAATTATCATTTATCATGATTAAACATACTGTAACAATATCTTAATATGATTCATATGTATTTAGTAAGACGTTGTTATAACGATAATCGTTATATATATAGTTTCGAGTTTCTTAATTCAATAAACTCAATTTTATGTATATAAATCATTGTTAAAATACCTAATGAGATACTTACTTATCATAATATCATGTTAACTATATATATAATCTTATATATTTCATCATATAGTTTTTACAAGTTTTAACGTTCGTGAATCACCGGTCAACTTGGGTGATCAATTGTCTATATGAAACCTATTTCAATCAATCAAGTCTTAACAAGTTTGATTGCTTAACATGTTGGAAACATTTAATCATGCAAATATAATTTTCATTTAATATATAATCATGGAAAAGTTTGGGTCACTACAGTAAATGGGTGCGTTTAGAGAAGAATTGGATAGAAAGTATTCTGAATTTCAAAGTAGTGGTGAAATGGAGCGTTGTCATAAGAGCTTCATGAGAACTAAACCTCCGATGTATGACAGGAAATCGGATCCTTTGATAAGCACAACATGGATCTCGGATGTCGAAGGGTGTTTTCGCACTATTGAATGCCCTCTCGAGAAGAGGACAAGACTCGCTACTAGCTTGTTGCGGGGTAGGGCGAAGGATTGGTTGGATGGTAAAATTGATATCGTTGTTGGTGAAGCTTTTATGGGGTTATCGTGGGACGATTTTAAGAAGGAATTCTTCGAGGAGTTTCGGACGCAAGCCGATTTGGAGGAATTGTGTGATGAGTTTCAAAATTTGCGACAAGGATCTATGGACTTGAATACTCTCAAGACGACCTTAATGGCGAAGGCTTGTTTTTGCCCGGAGTATATTGGGAACGATCTTATGTTGATGGAAGATTTCTATCGAACTTTGAATGATGAATTGCAGGACAAAATTAGCAGAGGTCAGGCAAAATCATTTGCGGAGTTATTTGCCGTGGCTAGGGGTTTCGGATTGTATTCGCGATCGGTGGTTAGTGAACCTTCAAGTAAGAGAAGGGTTATCTCGTATGGTGCTCCAAGTAAGAGGACTAGGGGTGAAAATGTGAGAACGGGTGGTATACGGACGAGTATATCGGATTCTAGTGCGTCTAGGTGTTATAATTGTGGCGTGAGGGGTCAAAAGTCTTGGGAATGTTCGGTGCCAAATGGTGATGGCACGATGTGCTTCAATTACCAAGAAGAAGGACATCGTAAGTCAGAATGTCCCGAGTTAGCAAGGACGAGTGTGGCGAGAAGACGTTAAGGTACTTTTTGTTTTAATAAATATGTCCTTTGATTATTAATTATGTGCCGATTGAGTTCGGGTTTGTTGATTGCATCGTATTGTGCATATTATTGTTATGGGTGACATTCCTAATGGAATTACCCTATGGTGGTGTATGGATTGACGGAGGAAGGGCGTAAGACTTGGTGCGACCAAGCATTCCTTAGTGTTGGGAAATGTTTCTACCAAGCCATGAGTATGGGCTTAGGTGTTCGGTCGTTAAGCGCGTGTTCGCTTTTATGTTGAATTTGATGAACCATGAGGTTTGACGGGTGGATAAAACCCTAAAGATCGAGTGTTTGATCTTGATGTATGTCGGTAATGGAGTCTACGTGACGCGATGTTAGGTGCCTCTTTCATACCTACTAGCGTGGTATTCGACTCTGATGGTGTTGCGGTTACGTTGTACTTAGGGTACCAGAGAGAAACCCTTAGGTACATGAGTGACTAGGTGGAAATTTGACAAGCTAGAGCAATCGGAAGATTGCAAGATGTAAAGTTTGTGTAATTTGTGGTAAACTCTTCGTTCGAAGTGTTTAAGGATAGATTAAAATCCTTCATGTGCTCAAGGTTGGAGCAAGGTATTGTGATGTGGTTATGGAATGGAGTTCTTAGTGGGAGAGTTTGAACTCTCGCACGAAGACTTCCTAGTGTATTGATATTAGACGATGCTCGTATGAATTTGGAGCTAGCGTTGAGACCTACGTTGGTCGATTGTGGTACAAGTACGATTTGGAATAAATTGTACTTATGGTTTTGGATTTAAAATTATCACCGAGGTGGTAATGTGGTGAATCTCATTTAGAGATAATGGACGTGTTTGACGAGCAGGGTGAGATCCCTCGGTTAAGGGATGTGTGTGTCGGATTCTCTTCTAGAGAATTATTGTTTTGTGCCTATGTGCGATATAGGTGGTTCTTGCTCGAATGTGGTGGCGTTGTGTACACGTACGTGTGATGCGTGTGCAAGGATTTCCAAGTGAGTGGAATGCTCCTAAGTATGAGTACATACTTGTTGTTTGGAGTGGATGGTTAGTGTATTTCGTTAGGATTCACTATGGTGTAGCAGTGCGTGATGTTACACTACATGCAAATCCCACACCTTTGAATTGCAAATCCCAATTTCAATGCGAACCCTAGTTTTTCTTATGCTTCGATTATGAAGGCAGCTCCATCCCCGGAAGCTCCAACTAATTCTAACACCTCTTCCAGTTTTCTTACTATAATGGACCATGATATGATCACGATGGAGACTGATAAAAATACTTTATTAGTGAAGGTTCTACACATCGAATCATATCGGATCTGTAAACATGAAGGGTTCTCGGATTTGATAATTCAATATATGGGAGGTCTTTGGGCTAATATTAAGTTTCTACCAGCGAAAGCTTGCACCGCTTTCTTTTTTAAAGTAAAGTCTCTTTCGATTTTCTTGCATTAAGAATGTTTCGAATGATTTGGTTATTGATGTTAGACAGTGTAAGACCATAAACTCAAGTGTACAGGTGTACATAAACGTTGGATATTTAAACTGAATTAAATAGAAAATGACAGGCTGAGTTTGAGCTTGTGCGCGGTGGTGCGCGCCGCGCACCTATCCTGCAACAGAAATCTGCTCTTGCTATTTTGAGTTAATTGAATGACATTTTGGTCTTTTCACTTGAGGCCGGATGTGTAGCCATATTATCAGTTTGGGATCTAATTTTGGATCATATTTCACATCCACAAACACTATTTCATCTAGAGAGAGAGAGATTTCTAGAGAGAGATTTGGAGATTTGGGGAAGAATGAGCTTGAATCGATCAAAAGCTCGAGTGTTAAAGTTGTTCATCTCGCTCCTAGCTACGGTGTGGTAGTATTGGTAAGTTCTAACTCCGAGTTTTCATAGTTTGATTAGTGTTCATAATTGGGGTTTTGATTTGGGTGTTCTTGAGTAAACCCACTAGTTGATAATTGGGTGAATGAGCTAGTAAATTGTGTTGATAACCATTGTTGGTGGGTTTTGGGTTGGATGATGAAATTGATTAGTTGATAATCATGTTGGGATGTTAATATCACTAGTTAACTTAGGTTATAAGTGATTAATTGTGTAAGCTTGCAAATGGGTGTTTTGACGTGAGATTAGGTCAAAATGGGTTTTGTGTAAATTGATGCAAGTAATATGTTTTGATGATGAAATCTTGAGTAAAATGAGTTGTTGGAACATAATCACTAGTCGATTGTGATTACAGGAGTTTTCGGGTGAGATTTGACTTAGTCAAAGTGGAAGTAAGTGCAAATGGGTCAATATTGAAAGGACCCGTTCATATACATTATAAACGATTCACAATAGTTGATTACATTGCGAGGTATTTGACCTCTATATGATACATTTTACAAACATTGCATTCGTTTTTAAAAGACAATCTTTCTTTACATCGAAAATTGACATGTATGCATACCATTTCATAATATCCAAACTATAAATGACCTAATCTGTCATTTACTTAATAATAATCTTTAATGAACTTCAACGACTCGAATGCAACGTCTTTTGAAATATGTCATGAATGACTCCAAGTAATATCTTTAAAATGAGCTAATGCACAGCGGAAGATCTCTTTCAAACCTGAGAATAAACATGCTTTCAAGTGTCAACCAAAAGGTTGGTGAGTTCATTAGTTTATCATAATCATTTATTTCCATCATTTTAATAGACCACAAGAATTTCATTTCCAGTTCTCATAAATATACGTCCCATGCATAGAGACAAAAATAATCATTCAAATGGTGAACACCTGGTAACCGACATTAACAATATGCATATAAGAATATCCCCTATCATTCCGGGATCCTCCTTCGGACATGATATAAATTTCGAAGTACTAAAGCATCCGGTACTTTGGATGGGGTTTGTTAGGCCCAATAGATCTATCTTTAGGATTCGCGTCAATTAGGGTGTCTGTTCCCTAATTCTTAGATTACCAGACTTAATAAAAAGGGGCATATTCAATTTCAATAATTCAACCATATAATGTAGTTTCGATTACTTGTGTCTATTTCGTAAAACATTTATAAAAATTGCGCATGTATTCTCAGCCCAAAAATATAAAGGGTAAAAAGGCAAATGAAACTCACCATACTGTATTTTGTAGTAAAAATACATATAACATCATTGAACAAGTGTAAGGTTGGCCTTGGATTCACGAACCTAAATTATTTATATATAATTATGTATTTGTCAATATTTGTCTAATACATTAAGTTAAGTCATAGTGTACCACAATCCTAATGCTCGAGTCTAGTATGCAAAGGTCGACAAAAATTAGTTTAACTCCAAATGATTTCAAAACTTTATAAATGTTTTATTATATAATTTAAATATCGTCGTTTTATATTTTTAAAATATTTTTTTTTAAAGATTTAATAAAGTAAATAATATAATTCGTTTATAAATAAAATTTTATATTAAAATATACTTTTATATATCTTAAGTAATAAAACTTATAAAGTTCATTTAATATCATAAAAATACTGCGATAGATTCTATTAAGGTAGTTATATAATTTGTATTACATTTCTAGTTAATAATATAGTATTGATAATAATAATAAGTAACAGTCGTGTTATTTTGGAATAATAACAATTTGATAAAAAAAATTAAGACAACGATATTAACGACGATAATAATCATTTTTACGAAATTTTAATTGACTATAACTTTTAATCCGTCCATCAAATCTATTTGGCATCTAAAGGAAAAGTTCTTAATTTTTTTCTAGCTTTTTAAGGACATGCAAATCTTATATCTTCCTTCAACTATAATATAACAACCTTTAAGATTCGGCATAACCTATCTAAGGGCACTATCAAATTTACAAGCATGCATAATCCTATTTTCTCGAGCACTAGTCAGGGATACACTATTAGTATGTAAAAATTAAATTAGGAGTACTCACGTATCAATATTGAGGTTCAATATTGTAGGAAAGGTACGTAGACGCAATGGAGGTGACAAACACTAGTTTAACCTCACAAGCATACCCATGAACAATACCCATCACCTCCATAACCATAACTCATAATTTCCTTAGCTCTATCCCGCTCATAAAACCCGTTTTGAAATAACTCGCCCATGACCTCGTCGTAGTATTTTATGTATAATAATACTAATAATAATAATAATAATAACACTAACAATAATAATAATAAATATAATTATAGAGAGAGTGTGAGAGATAGATAGTTAGAAAACAATTATGATCGATCCTATATATATAGATTTATAAATAATATAATAATATAATATAATATTAATAAAAATTAAAAACATGTTGCATAGTGAGCCGCCACCAAAATATGTCGGCACAAGATTACACGTTTCGTGTAGATAGGTACACGATTCGTGTATGGTGTCTTCATGAAAGTTGTAGATTTTTGAGTTACGGTCGTTTGGACACCGGAATCATCCTTTTTCGAGTCAGTATGATTTAGTTATGATTTTTCTCGTGCAAGTGCGCAGGTTTAGTGATTTCCAACATTTTAACTTTCAATCTTGTGATGAAATGTTGTAGTCTTTTGGTGCTCATTAGAAATCTTTATTTTATATTTATTTTTATTTTTATATCATTGAAAATCCATAAAAATATTTTATAATCAAATTCTATTATATCGAAAAAAAATGTGTTTGTACTAAATTGAATAAATATAATTTAGTTTTCCAGAATTAGTTATATTCAAAATCATTCTTTAAAAGGTTTCATCTATATCGTAAAACGTCTTCAATATTAAGAAAACTAAATAATTAACCTACCAAGTGACACAAGTCAATCATTGCAAGGTACGCTTTTGATAATTAAACGAGACTCTCCGCTAACCTCTGTCTAATCCTCAATAATAACACTTTTGTTCTTACATGGAATCACTTTACTAAATATTCCGAATACCGTTAAAAGTAAGAGTTTTCTAATTCAAGTGGACCTCATAACAAAGACTCGTAATTATAATTCAATGTACCTGATAAATCAATCACTTGATATTATCTTTTAATCTCATTGATAGACTTACATCGAACAAATACGTTCAAGTAAAGTATTATTCACTAACTACTGTGATAGCATTTCTATGTTCATAAAATAGATCTCGTAGCTTATATTCATATCAACTAATTCGTTCAATGCTTTCAAGTCACATAATAATCTCATAATCTATTTTTGTATCACCAAGCTCTTAAATGTTTTATCAATATTTCTTAGCTTAAAAAAAAAATACACATATGTACATACACATACATTTCTATTTACACATTTTTGTTCGTGAATCGTCAGACATGGTCAAAGGGTAATTGATTACATGAATATAGTTTTCAAACTTTTCGAGACTCAACATTACAGATTTTGCTTATCGTGTCGGATACATATAAAGATTAAAGTTTAAATTTGATCGGAAATTTCCGGGTCACTACAGTACCTATCCGTTAAAAGAAATTTCGTCCCGAAATTTGATAGAGGTCGTCATAGCTAATAGTAAGAATGTTATTATGACGAATATAAGCTGATACATAGAGTTTTATCATGATTAAGAAGTACGGATAAAATAATTCGATTTCTCGAAGCGTATGAGTGAAGCTATCGTAAAAGAGCGAAATGAGTAAATGTAATAATCTGTTCCGATTGCTCTGTCGGATATTTTTCTATAAATCCACCCTCTTTGTTTCCTTACAACTCACACCTTCTATTCTTTCTCCTCAGTTCATACTTTAAAACATTCGTCAATATGCTCCATCCCATTTTGATCCTTGATATACTCTTAATTTTTACATCTGTCATCCTTCTCTTTCATCTACCACCGGAAGATTTTATTTACTTCTACTATTATCTTGGGGTTATAGTGTTATTAATTTTTCCGTGCCTTTACGTGGCAATACGTATTGATATGCACGGTTTGTAGCTTCAGGGTGGTTGTTGAGTTTTATATCTTCCCTTATATTTCGATGCCCCTGCATCTGTCTTCTATAATCATTGTCACCCATAATTAATATTCTCTTTTATTTGCTGCGGTTTATGCTCCAATTTCTAGTTTGGAGCTTCATTCTTTCGTTTCCTCTTCCCGTCCTCGAGTCAAGCGAGTAATGGTCCAGAATTTGCAGTTATGAATTTCGGAATGAACATAGTTAATGTTCTAGGAAGGAAATCTTAATGATGCGATTTTGACTTGTCAAATTACCAGAATATCCTGTAAAAGATCGAATCATCAAGAAATATTTTCTTGCTATGTTTAAGGATTAGATCGAATGTAAGAGTCGTGTAAATGGCACATGATGATGGTGATGTGAATCATCACATCCCATTAGAAATTTAACATGACCTACTGTAATATAATGACGTTGATCAAGTGTCATTATATTATATTAACTCATGTATCAGTTCCCAACACTACTTCAAAAACATTCATATTCGAATTTTTCAGTATTTAGAAACTAACACAGTTTCTTTTTATGTTGCAGATATTACAGAGAGATAATTGATTTCAAATGAGAATACTTATGAAAATATCTTCAGAATTATCAAGGATATTTATAATGAAAGATACTATGATATCTTAGAATATTCAAGATATGATGATGATGAATAATATTTGTCTGTGGAGATTTAGAATAAGAAATAAGGTGTTCGCTAACGAGTTCAGCAGGCACTGAATCATTTGGATCCTTTGAAGGCAGATTCAGTCTCTGTGATTTGTCCATGGCTTCCTTCATACTTTGCTCAATCCATTTTTCAGTACCAAATCCTTTCTTTTTCTGAGCTTTACCAACTCACTATCTTTTATCATCAAACTTTTGACCGTTTAAACCATCTACCATTTTTATGTTTCCTCTGCATTTAATGCAATAATATCTGAATCTCTGGTTATCAATCTGAGGTGGGTTCAGAAGAATCGTGTTTTAGATGATTAAACGCTGGTGGTAATATGGTGGAATATGAAAGGTTCCCCAGTAATAATGACGAAAGGGGAACGTATCTATCAGGGTTATAATAAGACTGGTCCGACTGAAAAAATCGAAGTTGACTTGCTGGATCCGTGACAAAATTGGCTACTTTAAAAAGGAATCGAAATGTTGTTCTTGCTAGAAGAATTCGACGCAGGTACATGTTAGATTATGACTTTGGTTTCGAGAGTTTTTCAGGTACAAAACTTCGGGTAACGTGTGGTTGGATCATCATCTCAATTGTTTATTATTTGAAGTGTCTTCTAGAATTTCGGAGGGTTTTGATTGCAGATTGTCATAGTCAATATCCAAATGATGAAATCGTCCTAAGTCCCGAATGATTTCTCATATCCATCTTGTGTGTTACGATTAAAAGTGATGTGCTATCACAGTTTTGAAGTCAAAGTATAGCTTTGAAAAATATAAGGATCTAAGAGTGATGATTTTGGTTGTATCTCGAGTTGAATTCTGAAATTCTCAAAATCAGAATATGTAATTAGATTCGAATGAGTATGATTGTTTTGATTTCTATAGAAGAATGTATATTGGTTTAGTTGATGATTATTGAATCAGAATTGAAGAATGTAACATATTAATTGTGATTTTATATATCTCTCGGGTATTACCTACCCGTTAAAAAATTTCACAAATAATATTTTGAACAAGAATTCTCATTACAATCTTTATGAAAATATATGTGGGTATATTTTCTTCAGATGTAGTACAGATTCAATGAGTTAATATCATACTAAGCTCATTTGATTTTCGGATTGAATTAGAAATGAATTTTCTCTAAAACATTAGAGATTACATAAACTTTGCGGAGTATTTCACTAATGTAATCAATGCTTCAATATTTATATGTATTTCCTTAGTGAATCATGCTGATGCTCATGGAACTCTTGCTAACTTCGCAAGATACGAATATTGTTTTCCCGTAAATTTCGGGTATATCAAAGATGAAAGTGTATAATCAAACATGTTATTGAATGATACACTTGATTTATTATGAAATAAAATTCATTGAGTTGAAGCAGAGATTGTAGTTAACAATGATTAAATTGTTAACGAAGAATGTACATCATAGCAAATTAGTAATATGAATTAACCAGATAGTTAAGTTCCATACATAATAGCTTAGTACAGAAAGATTTATTATGGTAAAAAATTTTTTATAGAATATACATATAAATTCTTCGGAGGAACTGAGTTAATACTTCATAACTCGTTGATACAATATACTTGTTATTAATTTGTAATGGTTTCCACAGTGATTCTTGAATTGGCGAAACTTGTGAGGTTAGAGGTGCTGACGATTCTAACAATGTTGACAGCATTGACTGTGTTGGTGAGGCTATTGGTACTGCTGATGATGTTGGTAAAACAAGTCTAGCTTGTACCTTACGCACCAGTCTTGTTAGGGTTTCGGTTCTTCTCTCTATCATCTCTGTCCACTCATCTGGTTTACGGTTAAGGCTGAGATAGATAATCTCTAAAACTTTAGAGATTACCTAATCACCACAGAATGTTTCTCCGATGAAGTTATGAATCAATACTTCATCTTTTGTTGTTGTTGGTACTCCTTGGTATCTTTGGTGCGTGTGACGTTGATATCCGATATACAGATTGGGATATTGAGGTGTGTGATGCGGATGTGATTGTTGGTGGTGGTAATGATCCTGTTGATGTTAATAATGGTGGTTGATGTTGATGTCGGTAATGCTGCTGGTGCTTTTAGTATTGAGACTTGCGATGTGGATGTTACTGGCGGTACTGGTTACGCTGCTGGTGCTGCTGATGGTGTTTGTAACCTTCGCACCGTATTCTCCAAAGCCACTACCCGAGCGCGAAGCTCGTTAACTTCTTCTATTACACCGGGGTGATCGTCGGTTCGGACGAGCGGATAAATATAATCAAGAATTTGGTGTAGTATATAATCGTGACGAGATACTCTGGAGATGAGAGAGAAAATGGTTTCTCGAACAGGTTCGCCGGTAAGTGCTTCAGGTTCATTGTCAATAGGGCAATTTGGTGGATGGAAAGGATCACCTTCTTCTTGTCTCCAATAATTGAGGAGGCTACGAACCCATCCCCATTTCATCCAGAATAGGTGATGACTGATTGGTTGATCTATTCCGGTCATACTGCTTTCGGAGCTGGAATGAGACTCCATATCGGAATAGCTGTCGTAATCTGAGGAATTCGAACTGGTTGAGGGATCCATCTCGTATGATCAAGGGAATGAATTTTTGATATGAAATAGATTATAGGAGTTAGATTTGATATCTTTCTATACATAATTTACATATGTATATATAATACCAAAATCCCATAAATTACGGAGAATCTTTGAAAAATGTCAGTCAAAGTTCACAGTATCAGATATGGTAAGATAAGAATTCGTCTATACACTATTATGCAATAAATGCAGGAAAGCGCGTCTAGACTTAAAAATGATAACCAGGTAATTTTCGACACGAAATGATAAGCAAAACTTTTGACATGCAGACACGGTCGAAGTCCAGACTCACTAATGTATCCTAACGACTTATCAGTTAGACACACTAATGCAGACCTGGTTCGCTAAGACCACCGCTCTGATACCAACTGAAAGGACCCGTTCATATACATTATAAACGATTCACAATAGTTGATTACATTGCGAGGTATTTGACCTCTATATGATACATTTTACAAACATTGCATTCGTTTTTAAAAGACAATCTTTCTTTACATCGAAAATTGACATGTATGCATACCATTTCATAATATCCAAACTATAAATGACCTAATCTGTCATTTACTTAATAATAATCTTTAATGAACTTCAACGACTCGAATGCAACGTCTTTTGAAATATGTCATGAATGACTCCAAGTAATATCTTTAAAATGAGCTAATGCACAGCGGAAGATCTCTTTCAAACCTGAGAATAAACATGCTTTCAAGTGTCAACCAAAAGGTTGGTGAGTTCATTAGTTTATCATAATCATTTATTTCCATCATTTTAATAGACCACAAGAATTTCATTTCCAGTTCTCATAAATATACGTCCCATGCATAGAGACAAAAATAATCATTCAAATGGTGAACACCTGGTAACCGACATTAACAATATGCATATAAGAATATCCCCTATCATTCCGGGATCCTCCTTCGGACATGATATAAATTTCGAAGTACTAAAGCATCCGGTACTTTGGATGGGGTTTGTTAGGCCCAATAGATCTATCTTTAGGATTCGCGTCAATTAGGGTGTCTGTTCCCTAATTCTTAGATTACCAGACTTAATAAAAAGGGGCATATTCAATTTCAATAATTCAACCATATAATGTAGTTTCGATTACTTGTGTCTATTTCGTAAAACATTTATAAAAATTGCGCATGTATTCTCAGCCCAAAAATATAAAGGGTAAAAAGGCAAATGAAACTCACCATACTGTATTTTGTAGTAAAAATACATATAACATCATTGAACAAGTGTAAGGTTGGCCTTGGATTCACGAACCTAAATTATTTATATATAATTATGTATTTGTCAATATTTGTCTAATACATTAAGTTAAGTCATAGTGTACCACAATCCTAATGCTCGAGTCTAGTATGCAAAGGTCGACAAAAATTAGTTTAACTCCAAATGATTTCAAAACTTTATAAATGTTTTATTATATAATTTAAATATCGTCGTTTTATATTTTTAAAATATTTTTTTTTAAAGATTTAATAAAGTAAATAATATAATTCGTTTATAAATAAAATTTTATATTAAAATATACTTTTATATATCTTAAGTAATAAAACTTATAAAGTTCATTTAATATCATAAAAATACTGCGATAGATTCTATTAAGGTAGTTATATAATTTGTATTACATTTCTAGTTAATAATATAGTATTGATAATAATAATAAGTAACAGTCGTGTTATTTTGGAATAATAACAATTTGATAAAAAAAATTAAGACAACGATATTAACGACGATAATAATCATTTTTACGAAATTTTAATTGACTATAACTTTTAATCCGTCCATCAAATCTATTTGGCATCTAAAGGAAAAGTTCTTAATTTTTTTCTAGCTTTTTAAGGACATGCAAATCTTATATCTTCCTTCAACTATAATATAACAACCTTTAAGATTCGGCATAACCTATCTAAGGGCACTATCAAATTTACAAGCATGCATAATCCTATTTTCTCGAGCACTAGTCAGGGATACACTATTAGTATGTAAAAATTAAATTAGGAGTACTCACGTATCAATATTGAGGTTCAATATTGTAGGAAAGGTACGTAGACGCAATGGAGGTGACAAACACTAGTTTAACCTCACAAGCATACCCATGAACAATACCCATCACCTCCATAACCATAACTCATAATTTCCTTAGCTCTATCCCGCTCATAAAACCCGTTTTGAAATAACTCGCCCATGACCTCGTCGTAGTATTTTATGTATAATAATACTAATAATAATAATAATAATAACACTAACAATAATAATAATAAATATAATTATAGAGAGAGTGTGAGAGATAGATAGTTAGAAAACAATTATGATCGATCCTATATATATAGATTTATAAATAATATAATAATATAATATAATATTAATAAAAATTAAAAACATGTTGCATAGTGAGCCGCCACCAAAATATGTCGGCACAAGATTACACGTTTCGTGTAGATAGGTACACGATTCGTGTATGGTGTCTTCATGAAAGTTGTAGATTTTTGAGTTACGGTCGTTTGGACACCGGAATCACCCTTTTTCGAGTCAGTATGATTTAGTTATGATTTTTCTCGTGCAAGTGCGCAGGTTTAGTGATTTCCAACATTTTAACTTTCAATCTTGTGATGAAATGTTGTAGTCTTTTGGTGCTCATTAGAAATCTTTATTTTATATTTATTTTTATTTTTATATCATTGAAAATCCATAAAAATATTTTATAATCAAATTCTATTATATCGAAAAAAAATGTGTTTGTACTAAATTGAATAAATATAATTTAGTTTTCCAGAATTAGTTATATTCAAAATCATTCTTTAAAAGGTTTCATCTATATCGTAAAACATCTTCAATATTAAGAAAACTAAATAATTAACCTACCAAGTGACACAAGTCAATCATTGCAAGGTACGCTTTTGATAATTAAACGAGACTCTCCGCTAACCTCTGTCTAATCCTCAATAATAACACTTTTGTTCTTACATGGAATCACTTTACTAAATATTCCGAATACCGTTAAAAGTAAGAGTTTTCTAATTCAAGTGGACCTCATAACAAAGACTCGTAATTATAATTCAATGTACCTGATAAATCAATCACTTGATATTATCTTTTAATCTCATTGATAGACTTACATCGAACAAATACGTTCAAGTAAAGTATTATTCACTAACTACTGTGATAGCATTTCTATGTTCATAAAATAGATCTCGTAGCTTATATTCATATCAACTAATTCGTTCAATGCTTTCAAGTCACATAATAATCTCATAATCTATTTTTGTATCACCAAGCTCTTAAATGTTTTATCAATATTTCTTAGCTTAAAAAAAAAATACACATATGTACATACACATACATTTCTATTTACACATTTTTGTTCGTGAATCGTCAGACATGGTCAAAGGGTAATTGATTACATGAATATAGTTTTCAAACTTTTCGAGACTCAACATTACAGATTTTGCTTATCGTGTTGGATACATATAAAGATTAAAGTTTAAATTTGATCGGAAATTTCCGGGTCACTACAAATATTGCACTTATGGTGTTTTGTGCATAAGCTAGAGTGTTTAGCTTATTTGTTTTTGAATTACTTAGGTGAATTGCATTTGGACGATTAGGAGCTCAAGCGGGATTGCGTTTCAAGTAATCGATGTGAGTGGAATATTTATACGTTTATGTATATAATTTGGTTGCTTGTGTGCGGCGTGGTAAGTGACATCCGTTAGGATTCATTTTTCGGGGACCACAATTGGGTTGGAAAATATAGTGAGTGATATCCGTATGGATAGCTCTTCGTTGGCTATATTTGGTTGCGATATATGGTGAGTGATATCCGGAAGGAATAACTCTTTTTCGACCACGATTGGAGGTGTGGCATGTGACGAGTGATTAATGTTTGGCCTATCGCTCTTCGTTGGTCACATGTGTGTGTCTTTGGTTATGTAGCGAGTGATTAATGGTTGACCTATCACTCTTCATCAGCTACATGTGTGCGTTTGGTTATGTGATGAGTGATTAATGCTTGACCTATCACTCTTCATCGGTCACATGTGTTTGTTTGGTTATGTGGCAAGTGATTAATGTTTGAGCTATCGCTCTTCGTCGGCCACATATGTGTGTTGGGGTAAGTGGTGAGTGTTATCCGTTTAGGGCTCCGCTCTTCGTTGGCCACTTATCATAGGATGGTAAGCGGTTACGCTTTTCGTCGGTCATCCTTGTGATTGAGGTAAGTGTTAACGTTTCGGTTGCACTTTTCATCTGCCTCATGGTGCGTAGTGGTGAGTGGTTAACGTATTTGACCTACCGCTCTTCGTCGTCCACGTACGCGTTGCGATGGGTGGTGAGTGGTTAACGTATTTGACCTACCGCTCTTCGTCGGCCACCATCGAGTCGAATGTCGACATTGTGTATGTTGGGGTGTGTAAGTTTCACTAGCATTGTACGTATTTTTGTTGTTGGCACGTATTATTGTTGAGATCTCTATGCTAATGGTGTTGACTTGTTGTATGTACGATTATACGTTTATTGCGGTTTGCTAATGTTATTGTGTTGTTTGTGTAGGTGTATGCAAGTGATTGAATTATGTATGTATGTGTATAATTATTGCATTCACTAAGCATTAGTTTACCCTCTCATTATTTACATTTTTAGGTTCGGAGGCGGACCTGGCAAAGGCATGCTCGGGATTTAGATGATTTCCCTTTTTGATGCTTGCATGGATTACTTTTGGTTTCGACTTGGGATTGTGTAGTTTATCCCCAAACATCATGCTCGTAGTTTTGTTTGGAACTTAAACTCATGTAGTCGAAAACTTGTATTTTGTACGAAAGTCGTAAAATGGCCGATGTGGGCCCGGTGTCGTAAAACTTGTTTTATTATTGAAACTTGTTAGTTTTACGTATTATAATATGTTGTGAAAAGCGTTTAGTCTAAAAGTGTCGGGAAGTGGGAGATCATTAAATGAAAAATGGAAAATTCGGACAGAACCTGAAATGGCTTGTACGCACCGCACACAGATGGGGTTGCGCGCCGCGCACCTTTACTGAATAAAAAAAAAATTATTTCGTGTATTCAGTTAGATAACGGGTTGGGTCGTTACAAGTGGTATCAGAGCATGGTCTAAGAGATTTAGGTGACTTGAGACAGGCGCCTAGACTTAGACTTTTTGTGTGTGCTTATTTGTTGCGGGACTTGTAGGATTACGGGTCAGCTCGGATTTTAGCTAGTGCCTTAGATTGTAGGTGAACTAGCTATGTATTGATTATGTTGTTATTAATCATGTTGTTTGTGTTGAATATCTAGCGAGATGGTTGTTGTAATCATGAGCTCGGCATGGCGTGTGAGCGTAATAATGCTTCGCGACCATTATTACGGTTGCAAGCCAAGTCATGCAAGTGATGTACAAAAAGTATTGAACTAGATGGGATGTACGAACATTGGCATATTTATGTGATTGTGAATATTGATCGTGGCGGTGTATATAATTTACTTGTGTTGCGTTCCTAACCGGGTTCATTTCTTAGAATGAAGACGAGGAGCGGACATGATAATGAAGATCAAGGCGATGACTCCGAGTTCACGGCCAAGGTTGAGGCCATTATACAAAGGCAACGTGCGGCCTTTCTAGAGGACGTTAGGAAGATGTTCCTAGATTCGATTAATGAGGAAGTAGTCAGTCTAGTCAAGATGTGGTGACCCGTCCTAATCCATCTGGACGAATACATTACATTTGGTTACATCGCGAGGTACTTGACCTCTATATGATACATTTTACAACATTGCATTCGTTTTTAAAAGACAAACTTTCATTACATCGAAAGTTGACGTCATGCCTACCATTTCATAATATATCCAACTATAATTGACTTAGTAATAATCTTGATGAACTCGACGACTCGAATGCAACGTCTTTTGAAATATGTCATGAATGACTCCAAGTAATATCTCTAATATGAGAAAATGCACAGCGGAAGATTTCTTTCAAACCTGAGAATAAATATGCTTTCAAGTGTCAACCAAAAGGTTGGTGAGTTCATTAGTTTATCATAACAATCATTTCCATTAATTTAATAGACCACAAGATTTTCATTTCATTTTTCATAACATCATCTCATATCAGGCATTTCGCAAACTGCATAGAGATAAAAATCATTCATATGGTGAACGCTTGATAACCGAACTAACAGGATGCATATAGAATATCCCCATCATTCCAGGACTCTCATCAGATATGATAATCGAAGTACTAAAGCATTCGTAACCCGAATGGGACGTGTCAAGGTCCATAGATCTATCTTTAGGATTCGCGTCAATTAGGGGCCATTTTCCTAATTCTTAGGCTACCAAGCTAAAAAGGGGCATATTCGATTCAATAATACAACCATAGAATGTAGTTTCGATTACTTGTGTCTATTTCGTAAAACATTTATAAAAGCAGCGCATGTATTCTCAGTCCCAAAAATATATATTGCAAAAGCATTTAAAAAGGGAGCAAATGAAACTCACTATACTGTATTTTGTAGTAAAAATACATATGACGGCATTGAACAAGTGTAGGGTTGGCCTCGGATTCACGAACCTATATCATTCATATATATATATATAATAATATATATAATCGTAATCAAGCAAATTTATATATATTTAGTTATGTATTAAGATCAATATTTATATATACTTTTATTAATACTTATAATATATTATAATACTTATTTGATATATAATTTAGACTTCTAAATCAGATCAGAGACGACCTGTTGACTAACAGACACAAAAAAAAATATAATAAGATAAAAAAACAAATATACAGCAGGTGCTGTTCGAAGATATTAAGAAAGAAAAAAAATTGATTTCGAATTCGATAATGTTTTAGCCAAAGGTCATAACACGAAATATATTTTAAATCTATCCTAGAAACTTTCTCAAACATCAATTGAATCAAAAACATAAAAACGAACTCGAATTTAATCATTGTTCGTTCGTTTGACTTTTTGAAACTTAACTTTGACTCCACAATTGGAACTCGTTTTGAAGAATTAGAATATAAGATGTTGCAGAAAGTCTTAGTAAAGGATTCCTATCACTTCTGCATTTCTATTTTTTAAAATTGATGTGAATTCGGGTTTATGAATAAAAAGGTTATGCGTAAAGAGGATTTTGATTAATTTCTGTTTTAATTCCATCAGATAGCAAGAGATATAAAAGTCTATGATTGATATTGATACACCAACAATAATAGATCGAAAGCTTGTTTTGTAGTGGGTAATTGGTTCGACAGAACCTGACGGGCAGGAAGAAAATAAAGGAAAAAAAATGATAGGGGTGTAAATAATTATGCGTAATTATATGTATATATTCTATATCTTGTATTTATTTAATATAGATAATTAATAAGTGTAAATACAAATATATAATAATAATAATACAATTAATATTAATAATTAATATTAATAATAATATTAATGATAAAGATAACAAGTTGTATTATAATATTAACAAGATTTATAATAATTTTAATAGTTTTAGTAATAATAACAATACTATAATATTAATAATTATATTAGAAATAATATCAGTGATAATAATAATTATTAATAATATTAATAATGATGATATTAAAAATACTTTATTAATGATAATAATAATAATAATAATAATAATAATAATAATAATAATAATAATAATAATAATAATAATAATAATAATAATAATAATAATAATATCAATATAATAATTTAATACTAATACTTAATTATTTTACATAAAACGAAATATTATTATTTCTACATATAATGTTTATAAATTATTTATATTTATGTGAATAACTATGTATAAAAATTTATATATACATATATTACTTATATTAATCTACCTTTATTAATATATAATTATTTGTTATTTATTTTGTTAAGAAAATAAAACGAGTATTTCTAAATAGGGTATTCAAAGTTTTTATATGATTATATATTTTATAAACTACTATATATATAATTATCACCTTACATGTTTTTATTACATGAATGAATATACTACCTACAAACTTTTAAGCCAATAAATTTAACATCATTATATATATAATTACAAGTAATATTCATATATATCTATATCTATATACATATAAAATAATAGTATTCATTACATCGTATATTAATTTACATTTTTAATTATATTTTATTTTGTAAGTAAAATTTAATTTGTTGATATTATATATTATTAAAGTATGTAATATTTAATAACATCTAATATACATAAAAACACCTATTGATTAGTTAATATTTATATATTTTATTTATATTGTAATATACATATAATATTAGTTAGGTATAGAACCATATATATATATATATATATATATATATATATATATATATATATATATATATATATATATATATATATATATATATATATATATATATATATATATATATATATATATATATATATATATATATATATATATTCATGTTAATAGCAATTTAATCATTCTGTATGTTATTTCACATTTTTAATTCAAATGATTAAATTGTATTTTGTATATACACTTTTATTTATATATATATACATTTACATTTTTATTTACACACAACTGTTCGTGAATCGTCGGGGATGGTCAAAGGTTTAAATGTATCCATGTAAACAGTTCAAAGATTTTGAGATTCAATCTAACAGACTTTGCTTATCATATCGAAACCATATAAAGATTAAGTTTAAATTTGATCGAAAATTTCCGGGTCGTCACAGTACCTACCCGTTAAAGAAATTTTGTCCCGAAATTTGGTTGGGATGGTCATGGCTGACAATAAGTATGTTTTCATGACTCATATGAGTTAGAAAATAGTGTTTTATCATTATTGACTAATATAGATAAAACGATTCGATTATATGAAGCGTACGAGTGAAGCTGTCTCAACAGATTGAGATAGAGATTTAACTTTTGACGTAGTTACGGTGGATTTCCGGAATTCAAGGGATTTAAAGAAAATCTTCGAAATCTAAAAGATTTGATTCTTCGGCGAATAAGGAAATTAAGATCTCTATAATTAAATACGGTGATCTGCCTCGATTACTCTGTCTGATATTTCTATTATAAATTAAGTACTTTGTTCCATTATTATCATCATTTCTATTCTTTCTTTCTTAGTTCATACATCCAAAAGATTGTGAAAATGCTTAATCCCGTTCTAATCCTTGATATATTTTTTTTAATTATCATTTCTTTCATCCGTCTTTTCAATCTTTCACCAGAAAAATCTGTTACTTTTACTTTTACCTTGGTGTGATTCTATTCTTAATTATACCGTGTTTTTATATTGCTATTCGTATTAATATCCACGGTTTGTAACCTCCGTGTTGTTATTGGGCTTTATATTTTCTCTTATATTTTAGAGCTCTTTGCCTTTTTATTATCTTCTCGACCTCTAGTAAAGCGAATAATGATCTAGAATTCTTAGATATGGAGTTTCGAATGTGCTTAATGTTCTAAATAAGAAAGAACGTAACAGCACGATCTTGATTTGTCAAATTACTAGAATCACTGAGAATAGAGCTATCAAGAATATACTTTCTTGATATTTTCAGAAGTTAAGCAGAATGAAAGAGTTATGTAACATGGCACATGATGACGTTATGATCTGTGAATCATCACGTCCCATTAGAAACTCAGCATGACTTACTGTAATATAATCACGTTGATCAAGTGTCATTATATTATACTAATTCATGCATCAATTTCTTTACATTTTTCCAGAATTCATTCATAAATTAAACTTAAATTTTATAGAAGTTTCCAATATAATGAAACACAGGAAGCACGAAGAGGTATATAATTTCGGACGAGAATATTTATGAAAATATCCTCAGAAATATCGAAGATGTTTATGATGATATTTTGGAATTTCCAAGTTCGAAGGTTGATGAAGAAAATTTTTTCGCAAGATTTTAACATGACTTTGGAGCAACATATTCTCTAAAGATTTCAACGGATCCAGAATTACCTGGATTCTTTGAATATAGGGTATGGTCCTTGTATTTGTCCTTGGTCTCCTTCGTGGTTAGCTTAATCCGTTTTCCAGTTCAAACTTTTCTTAGCTTTTCCAACATACTATTCTTTATCATCAAACTTCCGACTATTAAGGTCGTTTACGGTTGCCTACAGTTTCTGCTGCTTCATTCAGCTTTTTCAAAGTTCAATGTATTGATTCGTAGGCTGGGTGCTTTTCAAAATTTCAAAATTGAAGATCGTAATTCTAGGAGATAATGGTTATATGTATACGTATAACTATTGATGTAGAAATGCTACGAGATTCGAAATACTGATTGCTTATTCTCGGTAATTGGTATGGCAATTATTGTTACAGGGTATAGATGAATACACGATGGGGTTTCAATGAATATAATGATTTTTCGAAAAGTCCAAATTCATTGAAGTTGCTGGTAAGTTTACTACTAATGTGGTGGAATATAAACAGTTCCCCGGTAACGATGACGATAGGCAAACTTATATATCGAGGTTATAATAAGGCTAATTCGAATGGAAGTCAAAGTTGATTTGCTGAAGCTGTGACAAAATTGGCTAATTTGAAAAAGAGTTGCAATGTTATTTTCGGTAATAACAATGCCAAAAGAGCTAGCACAGACACGTGTTAAACGTTTACTCAGGTTCCGAGTGTTTTCAGTTGCATAACTGTATGCATCAATCTCTTCTTCCGTAGATGAAGTGCGGTTGGTTCAACCTATCGATTGAAGTGTTTTCAAGAATTATGAAAGGTTTGAATCACAGATTGTAATCATCAAGATACAAATGAGGTTTAAGATGAAATCAAGTGGCAAATTTGAACAATTGTTTAGTTTTATATATTATAATCAATATTTTAATTCATTTTAATTGTCCAATGTTGGCAGTCCACAGTTAGCAGTCCACAACTATTAGTTCAACAATTCATATATTGTTTAATATATAATATTCAAATTAATTAATACGTATCGTGACCCATTGTATACATGTCTCAGACACGATCACAACTCAAAGTATATATATTATTGTAAAATCAACCTCAACCCTGTATAGCTAACTCGATCATTACCGCATATAGAGTGTCTATGGTTATTCCAAATAATATATATAGATGCGTCGATATGATACGTCAAAACATTGTATACGTGACCCGATATTTAAAATGCGTAAATAACGGTATTTAAATGACGATAAATAAAGTACGTAAAATAAATAACATAAATTAAATGACGATAAATAAAATTTCAAGAATTAAAATTGCGATAAAATAAATTGCGATAATTAAAATGTAATAAGGAATTAGCAGTTAGCTAGGAACAGTTAGCTAGGATTTTATTTGCGTGGATTCTTAACAAAATTTCTCAAAGTTAATTTGTTTGTTTCTAACAAATTTTATTTTGTCCAAAGTTTTCTTCATTATGCCACTTGTTGGATTCAGATAAGTCAAAATCCAATTATGAAATTGAATGAAAATGGATACTCTGTGGTGAACGGATTCGTATAGCTGTGGGTGTAAGTAGGATAGTAAATGACTGTTGAATCAGATTCGAAGAATGTACAGTGTAACTTACTAATGTGAAAACTAAATATTCCTCGGATATTACCTACCCGTTAAAATATTTTCACCATTAACAGTTTTTACGAAAGAATTTTTAATTACAATCTTTATGAAAATATATATATACATATATATATTTTCTTCAGATGTGATCATGGATTTAATAAGTTAATATAATATTAATCTCATTTGCTTTTCGGTTTGAGCTAGAATAAGTAATCTCTAAAACTTTTAGAAACCACATATTCTTCGTAGAATATTTATTCAATGAAGTTATGGATCAATACTTCATCGTTCATTGTTGGTGGTACTCCTTGGTATCTATGGTGCGTATGACGTTAATATTCGTGGGACAAATTGTGATGTTGAATCATGGGATGTGGATGTTGTGGATGGTGGTACTGGTTATGTTGCTGGTGCTGCTGATAGTGGTACTATTGCCGCCGGTGTTGCCGCTGGTGCTTGTAATCTTTGCACCATATTCTCCAAAGTCACTACCCGAACACGAAACTCGTTGACTTCTTCGATTACACCGGGGTGATTGTCGGTTCGGATGAGCAGATGAATAAGATCTAAAATTCGAGATAGTATATAATCATGACGAGATACTCTAGAAATGAGAGAGAAAATGGTATTACGAACAGGTTCGCCGGTAAGTGCTTCAGGTTCTTCACCAAGAGGGCAATAAGGTGGTTGGAAGGGAACGCCTTCTTCTTGTCTCCATTGATTAAGTTGACTACGAACCTATCCCCAATTTATCCAGAATTGATGAAGACTGATTGGTTGATCCATTCCAGTTACACTGCTTTCGGAGCTCAAGTGTGTATCCATATCGGAATAGCTGTCGGAATCCGAGGAATTTGAACTAGTGACGAATTCCATTTCGTACGATTGAATAAATGATTTTTCGATATGAGATAATTTTCCAACTATCGGATGGTATTCTAATTACATAGAATAGCTATATATATATAACAAAAGATTTCGTAGATTATGGAGGAATTTACGGAATATGTTAGACAAAGCTTGCAGTAACAGATACGCTAAGATACGAATTAGCAGATACGATAAGATATGAATTTTGTCTATACACTATTTATGCAATCAATGCAGTAAGATGTGTCTAGATTAAGAATGATAAGCATGTAATTTTTCCGACAAGAAATGATAAGAAAAACTTTTTGACATGCAACTAAGGACTAAGTCCAGACTCACTAATGCATCCTAACGACTATCAGTTAGACACACTAATGCAGACCTGGTTCGCTAAGACCACCACTCTGATACCACATGTCATTACAGTGGGGACGCATCCCACTCAGTGCCTTCCCAGCTAACCGCCTGGTGACCACTGAGCGTACCTCAGACACTGATTTTACGGCCCTGCCTCTCGGCAAAAACAACCATATTCGGACCGCGAGGAGTAAGAGCCAATGCTTGGTCACAGGTAACACTGTGAGAACCCCTTCTACGATTAATTCGACGACACAGCTTAAACCAGCTCTGATACCACATGTCGTGACCCGTCCTAATCCATCTGGATGAATACATTACATTTGGTTACATCGCGAGGTACTTGACCTCTATATGATACATTTTACAACATTGCATTCGTTTTTAAAAGACAAACTTTCATTACATCGAAAGTTGATGGCATGCCTACCATTTCATAATATATCCAACTATAATTGACTTAGTAATAATCTTGATGAACTCGACGACTCGAATGCAACGTCTTTTGAAATATGTCATGAATGACTCCAAGTAATATCTCTAATATGAGCAAATGCACAGCGGAAGATTTCTTTCAAACCTGAGAATAAACATGCTTTCAAGTGTCAACCAAAAGGTTGGTGAGTTCATTAGTTTATCATAACAATCATTTCCATTAATTTAATAGACCACAAGATTTTCATTTCATTTTTCATAACATCATCTCATATTAGGCATTTCGCAAACTGCATAGAGATAAAAATCATTCATATGGTGAACGCTTGATAACCGAACTAACAGGATGCATATAGAATATCCCCATCATTCTGGGACTCTCATCGGATATGATAATCGAAGTACTAAAGCATTCGTAACCCGAATGGGACGTGTCAAGGTTCATAGATTGATCTTTAGGATTCGCGTCAATTAGGGGCCATTTCCCTAATTCTTAGGCTACCAAGCTAAAAAGGGGCATATTCGATTTGATAATCCAACCATAGAATGTAGTTTCGATTACTTGTGTCTATTTCGTAAAACATTTATAAAAGCAGCACATGTATTCTCAGTCCCAAAAATATATATAGCAAAAGCATTTAAAAAAGGAGCAAATGAAACTCACTATACTGTATTTTGTAGTAAAAATACATATGACGGCATTGAACAAGTATAGGGTTGGCCTCGGATTCACGAACCTATATCATTCATATATATATTAATATATATAATCGTAATCAAGCAAATTTATTTATATTTAGTTATGTATTCAGATCAATATTTATATATACTTTTATTAATACTTATTTGATATATAATTTAGTTAACGTTATATCAATATCAATAATATTATATCATAATATTTAGTGATATTAGTATGATTATGTAACAATTATATTTGTATATAAATTTCTTTCGTTTACAAATTAAAAGTTATAATAATAATAATACTAGAATATGGATATTAATAATAATTAATATACTAATATCAATAATGATAGTGATAAAAATAATAAATTTTAAATAAAAAGATAATAATGATACGATGAAAAAGATAGTTTTCAATAAAAATAATGTTTTTAATAATAACGGTAATTTTAATAATAATAGTTTTTAATAATAATTTCAGTAATCCTATTAATAATATTAATGTTTAAATTATACTTCTAATAATAATAATTTTTAATATTAATAATAATAAGGATTATACTAAATTTAAATAAATAAAAAAAATTGACTTAAAATAATGATACCTTTAATAATGATTATAATAATAATATTAAAATGATAAAATTAATAATAATAATAATAATACTAATAATACTAATGATAAGTATAATACTTTTAGATATAATCCTAATGATAATAATTATAACCTTTATAATAACAATAATAATAAATGATCTATAATATTGTATTAGTAGTAATAACAATAACAATAATAATAATAATAATAATAACAATAATAATAATAATAATAATAATAATAATAATAATAATAATAATAATAATAATAATAATAATAATAATAATAATAGAAGTAAAAGAAATAACAAGGTATACCCTTTTAAAATCCGTCCTAAAAAGAATTGCCCAAGACCGTGCTCGAACCCGAGACCTCTCGCACACCCGACATAACCCTTAACCATGACTCTGCCTCAATCTTTCTGAAATTAAACGAACCCAGAAATCATTTAACTCGTTATTTCTGTTTTCTCAACTCTTCTTCTTCTTCTATGAAATCCATTCAACATTGAACCCAACCCAACATCCTAACCAATTCAAAATTGAGTTTTAGACTTCTAAATCAGATCAGAGACGTCATGTTGACTAACAGACACAAAAAAATATATAATAAAATAAAAACAAATATACAGCAGGTGCTGTTCGAAGATATTAAGAAAGAAAAAAAAATTGATTTCGAATTCGATAATGTTTTAGCCAAAGGTCATAACACGAAATATATTTTAAATCTATCCTAGAAACTTTCTCAAACATCAATTAAATTAGAAACATAAAAATGAATTCGAATTTAATCATTGTTCGTTCGTTTGACCTTTTAAAACTTAACTTTGACTCCACAATTGGAACTCGTTTTGAAGAATTAGAATATAAGATGTTGCAGAAAGTCTTAGTAAAGGATTCCTATCACTTCTGCATTTCTACTTTTTGAAATTGATGTGAATTCGGGTTTATGAATAAAAAGGTTATGGTTAAAGAGGAAGACAATGGTTTTTGATTAATTTCTGTTTTAATTCCATCAGATAGCAAGAGATATAAAAGTGTATGATTGATATTGATACACCAACAATAATAGATCAAAAGCTTGTTTTGTAGTGGGTAATTGGTTCGACAGAACCTCACGGGCAGGAAGAAAATACAGGGAAAAAAATGATAGGGGTGTAAATAATTACGCGTAATTATATATATATTTTATATCTTGTATTTATTTAATATAGATAATTAATAAGTGTAAATACAAATATATATTAATAATAATACAATTAATATTGATAATTAATATTAATAATAATATTATTGATAAAGATAACAAGTTGTATTATAATATTAACAAGATTTATAATAATTTTAATAATTTTAGTAATAATAACAATACTATTGTTAACACCTATTTCCTTATGAGGTAAGACTTAGTGTGCCAACAAGATACTAGAAGTAATCTAGCTTTAGGTGGGCGTGTGCTGCCGATTGATGTTTGCTCTTGGGAAATAATCCCTGCAGACCCGGTTCACAAGTATAGAAACTTGTGGGATGGCTTAATCAATCTGTCATCCGTAGAGCGTAGAATTGCTAGCCGGATGACTTCTAGTGAGAGAAAGTGTTAGAGAGAGAGAGAGGTGAAGTCTCTGCTCTCAAATTTGTTAGAATGTCTGAACTGTGTAAAATGACGACCCAAGGGGTCTATTTATAGTGTCAGATCCACCGGATTATTCGGGGACACGTGTCAGATGATGATACGTTCTGTTACTTGTTATTAGAAATTTATACTGAACGTGGCCTTCTCCGGCCAGGGCTTACGCGCTAGGCGGCCTTCAGGGCTTACGCATGACGGAGACATCTGTACAACGGAGAACGCTGGGCGAATAATTCTACAAAACTGTTGTTTCTAGTCTTCCTGATGCTACTTTTATGCAACCATTATGCCTTTTTATGCGTGTATATGATAGGATACACCATTAAGTCCCCCCAGTTTAATGACTTAAGCGTTTGAAAAATGATTAAGTTGTTAAACTTTTGATAACTCTTCCGAAACAAGCCTTTTCATTGCCCATTTGCATCGGGGAAAACATTACAGGCATAATGCAGACGAATTCTACTGACGCTGTGATGATTAACTTTAAATGGTTGAGAATCTCTACGCGCCTCCAGCTGTAAAAAGTGTCATTTCATACCCCTCGTTTAAACTTGCCCGTACACGTGTCACAATAGTGTCCCAAAAATTGCATCAATGAGCTCCTATATAAACCGTCATAACCCTTTTATCTTCAATTTTTTAACTTTGCCAAGATCTAAAAAGCACATTTCCTCCCAAATTTTCATCGCTTTCTTCAACCTTCAACTCTTTATGGTTTACCGTCTTCCAAGGTCAGTTATACCCCATCTTGCTTGTTATTTCTTAGTTGTTGATACTTTTATACTTTATTGTCATGGCTTCTACACCGAGTACTGGCCAAAAACATGCAGAGCCTTCTTCTTCAAATGCTGCAGACATTCCAGAGGTTAGCACGATGGCTTCATCACTAACAGGAGAATACTTAGATGGCTTGAAGATTGCCTTTCGCCATCTTAATCAATACAACCATGTTCTTCCTACCAACAGGAAAACTGCCAACCATCCTCCTGACGGAAAAATTACTTTATACGCCTTACAACTTACTCACGGCAACCTCCGTGTTCCCCTTACTAACTTTCTCCTTCGCCTTCTTAGATATTATAAGGCCTGCCTTAACCAAATGCATCCCCATGGCCTTCAAAAAATTATCCTTTTTGAAATGTACTGTAATGCCAGCAATATTAAGCCTCGCATTAAAGTTTTTATCTCTTTGTTTAGAATTCGTACAATTAGCAACTGCTGGATTACTATTGATAGTAAACGAAATACTCATTTTGTTGGTACAATTAATATATATAGATGCGTCGATATGATACGTCAAAACATTGTATACGTGTCCCGATATTTAAAATGCGTAAATAACGGTATTTAAATGACGATAAATAAAGTCCGTAAAATAAATAACATAAATTAAATGACGATAAATAAAATTTCAAGAATTAAAATTGCGATAAAATAAATTGCGATAATTAAAATGTAATAAGGAATTAGCAGTTAGCTAGGAACAGTGATGTCAAAGCTAAGGTATACGAAATAGTTTATATTTTTAGTGCGAAATACTATTAAATACGATACAATTTTACACAAGATATTTATTTATTTATAGAATGGATATACTTAAACCTTGCTACAACACTTATAGGCAGTGTACCTAATCGTACAGTAGTGTAGTTTTTAGTAAGTCCGGTTCGTTCCACAGGGAATCTTTTTTTTAAACAAAGCTCAACGCTATATTAGTTTACTTTTATAAAAATACATATATATATATATATATATATATGTAATATTATTATTATAAAGGGGGGTTTTTACCGTTTAATGACCGGTTTGTCGATTTTAAAACTTTAGTCGCAGTTAAAACCAAATGTAAAATATTAAAAATAAATACAAGACTGAAATTAAAGCATGAAGTAAATAACGATAAATGAAATTACGAATAATAAAAGTGCGATAAAATAAACTTGCGATAATTAAAAAGTACGATAATTAAAAGTGCAATTAAATATAATAATAATAAAAATGCGATAATTAGAAGTGCAATTAAATATAAAATAAAGGAAATTAAATATGAAATAAAAGAATTATGCTTATTTAAACTTCCGTAATCATAATGTTTGACGTGTTGATTTTAGTTTTATGCCCATGGGTTAATTGTCCTTTGTCCTGGATTATTTAATATGTCCGTCTGGTTTTTGTCCATAACAGTCCATCAGTCATAAATATAAAGTGCGAGTGTCCTCGTCAAATTATCCTTATACCCGAAGTTAAATATTCCAACTAATTGGGGATTCGAATTGTAACAAGGTTTTAATACTTTGTTTAATGAATACACCAGGTTATCAACTGCGTGTAAACCAAGGTTTTACTACTTTGTTAGCAATTACACCAATTACCCTTGAATGTAATTTCACCCCTGTTTTAATTATTCTAGTGGCTATTAATCCATTCCCGTGTCCGGTTAAATGAACGATTATTCGTACATATAAATACCCCGCCCATCGTGTCCGATCGAGTGTATATGGTAATTTATAGGGACGCCCAATTGTAAATCTTTATATTAACATTAACAAACTATCATTTAGTTAAACAAATATAAAGCCCATTAATAGCCCATAGTCTAATTTCCACAAGTGTCGTTCTTTTGTCCAAACCCCAATTATGGTACAAAGCCCAATTACCCAATTTTAGTGATTAGCCCAACATCATGATTACTTCGGATTAAATAAGCATAATAATAACTTAGCTACGAGACATTAATGTAAAAAGGTTGAACATAACTTACAATGATTAAAAATAGCGTAGCGTTACACGGACAGAATTTCGACTTACACCCTTACAACATTTGCTAACATACCCTTATTATTAGAATTATAATTAAAATTAAAATATAAATTATAAATATAAATATAAATTTTACGTATGAGGAGAAGAAGAAAAAGATGGATATTTTGGTTCACCAAACTGCGAATTTATAGGAGATGTGGCCTGACTTTTCATGCCATGCGATCGCATGGACTTTCTTCTTCCTGGCCATGCGATTGCATGGCCAGCTGGGAGAGCTCACATGTTGCTTGTTTCCTTGTGCCGACGTTTTATAAATAATATAATATATTAAATAATTATAAGAATTATTTAAATATTATATTATATTTATGTGCATAGTTGACTTGTAATTTTTAGTCCGTTGCGTCGAGCATTGAGAGTTGACTCCGGTCCCGGTTCCAGATTTTCGAACGTCCTTGCGTACAATTTTATATTTTGTACTTTGCGTTTTGAATCTTGTACTCTTGTAATTTCGAGACGTTTCTTATCAATAATTGGAACCTCTTTGATTGTCTTTTGTACTTTTGAGCTTTTTGGTCGTTTGCGTCTTCAATTCGTCGAATCTGTCTTTTGTCTTCACCTTTTATTATTTAAACGAATATCACTTGTAAATAGAATAATTGCAACTAAAAGCTTGTCTTTCTTGAGGAATAATGCTATGAAATATATGTTCGTTTTTAGCATTATCAAATATTCCCACACTTGAGCGTTGCTTGTCCTCAAGCAATATCGTCTTGAAATACTAAAATCACTTCTTTATTCTTCACACTTTATACATCAGTGATTTCTATACGGCGGTATAAACAATGATAGTAACGATAGAACCATGGTTAAAGGTGGGTGTGTCATCCATAGTTGCCTCGGGTTTAGGTCAACGACACTTGCAATCAAATAGCCGATTTACTTTCGGTTTCCAAAGCAAAGTGCACATTTGAAAGGCGGTTTACAGTCCCACATGACTATGAAAATGTAGATCCTTTTATGAAAATATTTGATCTTTTGACAATTCAATCTAGCTTTTACCCTAGATAAGTTTTCCGGAATAACCCTTCACCGATGTTTGCAAAATATTTTTGTGGTTTTGGTGGGTTTCAGATTTGAAAATTTTTAGCTCAAAACTTGCGGTTTTGTGTCACCCACTTGCTAACCTTGTATTTGGAAAGCAACACATCCAGTTTACTTGTCCCGTATATTACCTTTCGATAAACTACCGTCCGGTTGTAAAGGAAAGCGTTGAACAAGCAACTGTTAAGGCAATGTTCCCTGACATGCTTTTAATTATGGTCTATAACGTGTCGGATGCAATTATTATCCTTGGTAGGAGCAATAGTAAAGCTCACCCTTATGATTTTTCGGTCTGGCACAAGGTCCTATCTTTGACCACTATGCAACCACCGTTCTTACGGTTGACACCCGATTTGGTTCAGGTGACCTAATGAATTCCAGGTGAATTCCTAGGATTTTACGTTCAATGGTAATGAACGCATCGAAAATGGGTTTTCAGAAAACAAATCGGTTTTAATTTGATCAAAATATTTTCTCGTTCAAGCTCGAGTTTAGATATCATCGAATTCCATGAGTTTGTAATTCTCAATCTTTAAGGTCAATCTCTAAGATTGAGTAATATCAGTCTTAAAAGCTGATTTTTAATTTTTAAGGAGATTATCCTTTCTGGGGATCTGATTCATTAGTCTTGTCCAGCTAATTTGCATGGTGCCCCCCCCATTGTACGAGATAAATCCTTCTCATGGTTAGGATAAATCTGACCACTTGGCGACCCTGTTTAATGCTGAGGTCCGTGGATTTCCTGCTGATTTTAGTGATGACTTATCTAGATTTTTCGTCAACCTACAGCTGGTCTGGACGACAACTTCTTGACCTAAATCAAGAAGCGCGTGTCTTTTTCGGAAGACTTTACTTCCTTTTAATGATGGAATTGATTCATCGTGTAGATCCATCTCTTCTTTTCTTTCATCGGGTAAAATGGTTTAGTTTAGTCCAAAGCAAAAGTATTTTCAGTTATTTGTTACAGATATATGTGACATATGTTTAAGATAACTTGGTAAATTTTCCCACACTTGGCTTTTATTTTCCTTTTTTATCGTCCTCTATTCCATTTTAAATGAATTTCAACATTTTGGTTTGTTTCTCAATTTATGTCCTTTCCGAGGTAACAATAATTTCGGTGTTAACACCTAGTTTTATCGTTCATAAATATGTATAAACATGATTTTGAGTTCATTTAATTGAAAATTTTGAAAAATTTTACTAGAATTGGGTAGTCAGTATATAAGACTAGGGCTGTTCTTTATTATCAGAGAGCACTAGATTCTAATACAACTACTACGTTACTAGTATTTTTAATGGTAACCAAGTGTATAAAGTAAAAATTTTTAAAATCCGAAAGAATTTAACCCCTTCCCACACTTAAGATCTTGCAATGCCCTCATTTGCAAGAAATCAGTAACAATTTAAATTATTGAGGGTGATTTGTGTGAAAATGATTAAATTTTACCAAAGTTTCCAAATATATTGGCGTTTGTTTGCTGAATGATAAATGGTGCACATCATTTGTTCATTCCGTCTGTTGTGACATCACATTTATTTGTCATCTTGTCGTCAAAATTAGTAGCTTTTGCTGAACTTAATGCCAGTCTTTGAAAATGCGCTGTTTTACCCTGTTTTGAACAATCGACAATATACATACATACAAGTATAATCATGCATGGCAATTTGAAATGGGACTTAATATCCCACTTTCAAATTCTAAATATGAAATATTAGTACACAATAATAATAAAATAATAAAAATTACACAAATTTATCCAATAACATAAGTTTAAACATGAAAAAGTCAAAAGATAAAAACATAAAAATCATAAAAATAACCAATTAGAACTAAATCAGTCTGGATAGGGGTTCCAGTTCATCTCATCGGGTGGGTTCCATTGTTGGTTATAGGTGTTCTGATAGGCTTGTTGATAGTCATACCGGTTAAAGGGTGGTCGGATATCGGGGCTATGTGGCGGAAAATGAGCAGGTCGAGTAGGTACATAGTTATTTGGTACCTGATATGATAGCTGGCTCATGATTTGGTGCTGATGAACTAACCAGCTATCGTGTTGGCGTCGCCTATAATCCTCGTATACTCGCTCGGAGTTCCACTGCTCATACATACTATGTTTTGCCGCGTTCGTCATTGCTTCCTCATCTATACGAACGTGGACGTCAAGAATAGCATCTCGAAAGACATCCCTAATGTCTTCCGCCTCCTCCATTTCCTCGTCTGAGCCTCTCTCTACCTGAGGATGAGATCCCTCATAGGGTACTGCCTGGTCACGTCTACTTTTCAATACCTTAGCACCCACATAAACTTTCAATCCTAAGGGCTCAACCTGTTCTCTACAAATCTGTAATGGACCCCCTTGGTTCCTATCAACACCTAAATACTCTCCAATGAGAGTAACAAAAATACCTCCTCCTATTATACTCCCGTCCTGCATTCCCTCTACCATTTTAGATAAATAAAAAGCAACACAGTAAGGGATATTGACAAAGCTTCTAGGATCCCGAATACACTTTAGGTAGAATAAATCATATAAGGTAATTTTTTCTTTATTATGACCTCTTTGTGTAATCGAGTTGGCCAAAAATCTATGAATAATACGAAGCTCGGCTCTGTCAATATGTGTATAGGAGTGTCCTCCTGCTCGTGTAAAAACATCAAAATGTGACATACGCCTCCAAATGGCGTCAGCGTCAAAGTTACTATCTACCCGTTCACCATAATGAATCAAGTTTGTACAATCGGGTAATAGCAACTCACCAGGAGTATATATCTGTAAGGCCCTGGCCATGTCCAGCATGGACATTCTGTACATCCTACCGCCAAGGATAAACCTAAGAAATCTTCTATCATCTATTCTAACTATATTTGTATCAAGTGATACAGTACTCATCAACTCAACACACCATTCCTTATATACAGGTCTACGAATGGTGAAAAGACGTTCCCAATCTGTAAAAGAAGAACTGCCATACCTTTGAACTAAAAGTTGTCTAACACGGTCAGCTAGATGGACCGTTTCCAAAGGGGCCCAATCAATTACCCTTGGCACCTCTACATTTTTTGTTACCAATTTGAATTTGTTCCTTTGATATGTCTCGTAATCTCTCCATCTTCTATCAAATCTCAGATTAGGATGTAGAGTGTGCTCAGGAATCGTTGGGAATTCTACTGGCGGCCTCATTGGGAATACTATGAATTCATCAACAAACTGTACCGGATCATAATAAGGTATGTGCTGATCAGGCTGTTGTTGTTCCTGTTGTGGTTCTTGTTCGTGTTGCATTTCTGGCTGTGGTTCTTGTGCTGGTCGTCTAGATGATGATGCTCCTGAACCTCCAGTATCGGCTCTCTGTAAAACACATTAAACACAAAAATTGTGCATCCAAATATGCATTAGTGTTAGCAAAATAACAACTTAAAACAATCACTATAACATGTTAAATCAAAATTAAACTTATACACATTTTCACAATTTTTCACAATTCTACACTTTTCAAATAAGCACATATGAAAATGTATACAAAATTCATAAGCATTTAACTCAAATAACATGTCAAAATATTCATTATTAATAATTAAACAAGTCTCAAATGGCAAATATATCAAATTAATCAAGTTCATGAATTTTGGACTTAAAAAGTCCACTTTAATCTCCAAAAATCATGTTTAGGATCATTGTTTGGATCATTTAACTATCTAAACATGTTACACTACTCAATTTAGCAATAATTCATGACAAAAATCGGCCATAACCTGTTTATATCAAAAAGCCCCAAATTGCTCAAGAACACAAACCCTAGATTTCTAAAAATTTTGAAGTTTTTGCCTTCAAATCATGTTAAATAGCATCAATCTAGGTTATACATGCATAAAATACTAACAATTTATCACTAATTACACTAGAAATTAACAAAATTGCATTAGGTAAAAAAAATTGGTAATTATCACAAAAACTAGGAATTTATAGAGTTTAGGGGTGTAATTTTTACCAATTTGCTGAGGAATGAGAATCTAGGCATGATTAGAGCAAGAAAAATGACGAATTACGGTGGAAAAATGGCGAAAATTGGTGAATTTTTGGGTGAGTTTCGTGAATGTGTGTGTGTTGTGGTGAGGAAGGCAGAACAGGCTGCTGCATGGAGTTGAAGTGTAAAACCCATGCGATCGCATGGGGGTCCGGGTACAGTGTTTTCAGGTTTTTTTTTTTTTAAAAACTTATACTTTATAAAACTTATAATTATTTAAATTTTAAAAATTTGGTTTCCTTTAGGAGCGAGGGCGTTTCGGATCGTTGTCCTGGTCTGTCCCTCGACAAAATTTTAAAATTTGTCAAATCAAACGCTGTTTTTAAAAGTAAAGATTTTTGGTTTTTTTTTTTAATGTTTTTGGCATACTTTAATTCAATAAGATTAAAAATAATGATAATAAAAGTTCTCGTCCCTCCCTCGGGTAAAGCAATTTCGGTTTAAAGACCTAGTCTTCAACTTACGACGAATTTTAAAAATCATATTTTTAACTTAATGAGATAAAGTAAATTTTTGTTTTTAAATTCACACAACTTAAATATAAAATTCAAAATTAATATTAAAAATTCACACCAAACTTAAAATTTGAAATGCATAAAATTAAAAATTCATATTTTAAAAATTAAAAATTCACACCAAACTTAATTTAAAAATTCAAATATTTACAATTTTAAAAATATTGTTTTTACAAAGTTTACAATATTAATTTAAGATTTAAATATTAATTTTAAAAACATGGTAAAAATAAAATTAAAAATCTTTTTGGCTTTTTATCCCACTTTAATCAATCAAATATTATCAAAAATATGCGCCCCTCTTTTCGGTAAACTAATTTCGGTTCCAAGACCTAATTTAACTCATGACGAATTTTTGAAATATTTTGGGTTGATTGATTAAAGATATTTATACCTTAAGAATAAACGTTAAATTTCGCAGTGATGTAATAAATTTTTGAATGATATCAATAATTTCGGTCTCCAAACCTAATTTTATTCAATACCAATTTAATACTTTTTAGCGAACAAATTAGCGTTTATTATCAAAAGGTTAAAAATAAAAATAAAAATAAAAACTGTAGATTCATACCTGTGAAATAGATTTCTTAGTTATATGATCTATCCCATTCATAAGATAGTCGGTTTAATTGGTTTTCCATGGCTACATAGGCGTAACCTCGAGCATTCAGTGTCTTTTCTTCTAAACATATGAACGGTCCGTCTCTGCATAAAGTAACAAATTCGGTATTTGAATAGGTTTGATTATTTGAACATTTACCTCCATGTGACCATTTTCCGCATTTGTGACATCTTTCTAGGTGTCGTGCTCTTCTTTTCGCTGCGGATTTTGATTTTCCTTTACCAAATTGTAACTTATTATCTTCGCATCTGGATTCTTTTCTAACTCCGTCCATTCTTTCTCTGATTACTGATACTAATTCACTCGGGAGTATGTCATTATTACGTTTAGTGATCAAAGCGTGTAGCATTAGACCATGGTTTAGTTCACAGGAAGTCTTCATTTTGTAAAAACCTAAAAAAAATAAAAATTCAGAATGGGGGGAGAAGACTAGTTCTTTAGGGTCTGCTAGGGAAAGACCATTCGGGTTCCATTTTCGAGAACTACACGGAAACAGACAATCTAACTCTAACAGAAATACATATTATCCTTTAAAGACTTGATTCTCCCCACACTTAGTTAGCTGTGGTGTCGAAATTGTGATTAACTTCGTTGTCGACTTCCATCGGACCATGTATGTAATGTTTAACTCTGTGACCATTAACTTTAAATTCAATCCCATGTGAATTTATTAATTCTATCGTTCCGTATGGGAAAACTCTTTTGACTATGAATGGTCCAGACCATCTTGATTTCAATTTTCCAGGAAATAGCTTGAATCGTGAATTGAAAAGAAGAACTCTGTCTCCTTCTTTAAATTCTTTTGAACTTCTGATTCTTTTATCATGCCATTTCTTCGTTCTTTCCTTATAGATTAACGAATTTTCGTATGCTTCATGTCTTAATTCTTCTAATTCGTTTAATTGACTTAATCGTAGACGTCCGGCTTCATGTAAATCAAGATTACATGTTTTCAAAGCCCAAAATGCTTTGTGTTCAATTTCTACTGGAAGATGACATGCTTTTCCATAAACAAGTCTAAAAGGTGTGGTTCCAATTGGAGTTTTGTAGGCTGTTCTAAAAGCCCAGAGTGCATCCTCCAATTTAATGGACCATTCCTTCGGATTTGATCCTACGGTTTTCTCTAGAATACGTTTTAAAGCTCGGTTGGTATTTTCAACTTGTCCACTTGTTTGTGGATGATATGCGGTGGAGATTTTATGAGTTACTCCATATCTTTTAAGAACTTTCTCAAGTTGATTATTACAGAAATGAGTACCCCGATCACTTATTAAAGCTTTCGGTGTTCCAAACCTTGCAAAAAGACGTTTTAAAAAGTTGACTACAACTCGTGCATCGTTAGTTGGGAGAGCTTGTGCTTCCGCCCATTTAGATACATAATCAATGGCTACGAGTATATATAGATTATTATGAGATTTTGGAAATGGACCCATAAAGTCAATACCCCAAATGTCAAATACTTCACATACTTGGATGACATTTTGTGGCATTTCATCACGTTGACTTATTTTTCCGGCCCTTTGACAAGCATCACAGGATTTGCAAAGAAGGTGTGCGTCTTTGTAAATTGTAGGCCAATAGAATCCAGCATCATAAACTTTTCTTGCTGTTAGTTGAGGCCCATAATGCCCTCCTGTTGGTCCTGTGTGACAATGGTTTAAAATTTTACTAGCTTCATCTCCAAATACACATCGGCGTATTATTCCATCGGGACAACTTTTAAACAGATGTGGATCTTCCCAGAAATAGTGTTTTATATCACTGAAGAATTTCTTTCGTCTTTGGTACGATAATCCTTTTTCAAGGAATCCACAAACTAAGTAGTTTGCATAATCTGCAAACCATGGGATTTCTTTATAATCTATCTTCAATAGATATTCATCAGGAAAGTTGTCTTGTATGGCCGATTCATTCAGAACTTCTAATTCGGGATTTTCAAGACGAGAAAGATGATCAGCGGCGAGATTTTCTGCTCCTCTTTTATCTCGGATTTCAATATCAAACTCTTGTAAGAGTAAGATCCAACGGATTAATCTTGGTTTAGCATCTTGTTTCGAAAATAGGTATCTAAGAGCAGAATGGTCGGTATAGACCACCGTTTTTGCTAGAACGAGATATGATCGAAATTTGTCAAAAGCAAAGACAATAGCAAGGAGTTCTTTTTCAGTAGTTGTATAGTTCGTTTGTGCTCCTTGTAACATCTTACTAGCATAATATATAGGTTGAAATCGTTTTTCAATCCTTTGTCCTAAAACGGCTCCCATTGCAAAATCACTTGCATCGCACATTAGTTCAAATGGTAGATTCCAAATTGGTGTTATCATGATCGGTGCATTAGTGAGTTTCTCTTTAAGAATATTAAAAGATTTGATACACTCATCTGAAAAGATGAATGGAGCATCCTTTTCTAGGAGTTTATTCATAGGAGTGGCAATTTTAGAAAAATCTTTTATGAAACGTCGGTAAAAACCGGCATGCCCTAGAAAACTCCTAACTCCTCTAACATTGGTGGGATGTGGAAGTTTAGCAATTACATCTACTTTAGCTCTATCCACTTCAATTCCTTCTTTTGAAATTTTATGTCCAAGAACGATGCCTTTTTTAACCATGAAATGGCATTTCTCCCAATTAAGTACTAGATTTGATTGTTCGCATCTAAGAAGCATTCGTTCCAGATTAACTAGACATGATTCAACTGTATCACTGAAGACTGAAAAGTCATCCATGAAAACTTCCATGCATTCTTCTATCATGTCATGAAAAATTGCCATCATACACCTTTGAAAGGTTGCAGGGGCGTTACAAAGTCCAAATGGCATGCGTTTGTAAGCAAAAGTACCATAAGGGCACGTGAATGTGGTTTTCTCTTGGTCCTCGGGTGCTATTGGAATTTGAAAATATCCGGAAAATCCATCTAGAAAACAATAGTAACTATTTTCGGCTAATCTTTCCAACATTTGATCAATGAAAGGTAAGGGAAAGTGATCTTTTCTGGTGGCGTCATTTAATTTTCTATAATCAATACACACACGCCATCCTGTTACAGTCCTAGTAGGAATAAGCTCATTTTTCTCATTTGTAATGACAGTCATGCCACCCTTCTTAGGCACGCATTGAACTGGGCTTACCCATGGACTATCAGAGATTGGATAAATTAAACCTGCATCTAGCAGTTTAATAATCTCTTTCTTAACTACATCTTGCATATTAGGATTTAGTCTTCGTTGGCGTTGCACATACGTTTTATGACCTTCTTCCATAAGGATTTTATGTGTGCAATACGAAGGACTTATTCCTTTAATATCATGAATCTTCCATGCAATGGCTGGTTTATGAGCTTTCAACACAGAAATGAGTTGTGATTTCTCATTTTCAGTAAGAGAAGATGATATTATTACAGGTAATTCAGATTCACCATGTAAATAAGCGTATTCCAAATGGTTTGGAAGTGGCTTTAACTCTAATTTCGGAGGTTCTTCTATCGATGATTTGTATCGATATCTGTCTTCTTCTTTTAGCATTTGAATTTCTTCTGTTGTTGGTTCATATCCATTAGCTATAAGTGTAGCTAACATTTCAGCTTCATCAATTGGTTCATTACCTTCTCCTAAAGAACATTCTCCTGTTCCTTGTAATTCTGGAAATTCTTCTAATAATTCTGCATGTGCATCTATAGTTTGAATATAATAACATGTATCATCTGCAGATTGTGGTTGTTGCATTGCTCTATCAACTGAAAAGGTAACACTCTCATCCTCTATACTTAGGGTCAGTTTCTTACCGAACACGTCTATCATTGCTTTAGCCGTGTTTAAGAATGGTCTTCCTAATATGAGAGAAACTTGAGAATCTTCTTCCATGTCCAGAACAACAAAATCTACTGGAAATACTAAAGTACCAACTTTAACTAGCATGTTCTCCATTATCCCTCTAGGATATTTTATTGATCTATCGGCTAGTTGTATGCTTATTCTGGTTGGTTTCAATTCTCCAAGGTCTAGTTTAGTGTATAGTGAATACGGCATTAGATTTATACTAGCACCTAAGTCTGCCAATGCTTCTATTGAACTAAGACTACCCAGAAAACATGGAATTGTGAAACTTCCTGGATCAGATAGTTTTTCTGGTATCTTATTCAACAGCACTGCTGAACAATTAGCATTCATAGTAACAGCCGAGAGTTCTTCCATTTTCTTTCTATTTGAGATTAGATCTTTCAAGAATTTATCATATCTAGGCATTCCTGAAATCACATCAATGAAAGGAAGATTTACATTTATCTGTTTAAACATATCCAAGAATTTGGATTGCTCGGCTTCAAGTTTTTCTTTCTTCATTTTACTTGGGTAAGGAAGTGGTGGTTGGTATGGTTTAACATAAGGTTTATCCTTAACTGTGTTATCTTCATTAACCTTCTCAACTACCGGTTCTTTTTCCTTATCTTGATCAGGTTGTGGTTCTTGTGGAGTAGGAATAGCTTTATCAGAAGTTACAGGTATTTCAGGTGGTTTAAGTGTTGTACCACTTCTTGTGGTAATGGCTTTAGCTGTTTCATTCCGGGGGTTAGCATTTGTATCACTAGGTAGACTTCCCGGTTTTCTTTCACCTATTAACCTTGCTAGGTTACTTACTTCTTGTTCCAGATTTTGAATAGAAGCTTGTTGATTTCTAAATGCTTGAGCATTTTGTTCATTGGTTTGTTTCTGAGATGTGAAAAATTGCGTTTGAGTTTCAACTAGCTTTGTCATCATATCTTCTAAATTCGGCTTTTTATCATCGGTTTGTTGTGGTGGTTTGTTTTGAAAATTAGGTCTTTGCTGATTGTAATTGTTATTAGATACTTGTTGATTGGTAGGACCTTGTTGGTTGTTGTATGGAATATTTCGGTTATAATTCTGGTTTTGATTGTAAATCGGTCTTGGCGGTTGATAATTATTCTGATAATTATTTCCAGGCCTTTGGTTTATGTATGAAATATTCTCTCTTTGTTCCATTGTTAATTCAATACTGAGACAATCTTTTGTCAAATGTGGTCCTCCACACTGCTCACAACTAATTCGTATTGAGTGAATATCCTTAGTCATCTTTTCCATTTGTCTCTCCACAGCATCTATCTTTGCGGAAATGGAATCTAAGTCATGGCTAGAATCGGCTCTAGCTGCTTTAGATGATCTAACGATGTCTTTTTCTTGGTGCCACTCATGTGAGTGGGAAGCAGTGTTATCAATAATTTTGTAAGCATCAGTTTCGGTTTTCTTCATAATAGAACCACCAGCTGCTATATCTATGTCTTTCCTTGTAGTGATGTCGCATCCTTGGTAGAATATTTGTACTATTTGACAGGTGTCTAAACCATGTTGCGGACATCCTCTTAACAACTTTCCATATCTTGTCCATGCCTCATATAGAGTTTCATTTGGTTTCTGTGTAAACGTAACAATTTCTGCTTGAAGTCTTACGGCTTTAGATGCAGGAAAGAATTGTTTAAGAAATTTGTCAACTAAAACATCCCATGTATCGATCGCCCCTTCAGGTAACGATTCCAACCAATCTTTGGCTTCTCCCTTTAAAGTCCAGGGAAATAACATGAGATATATCTGTTCATCCTCTACTTCTCGGATTTTAAATAGTGTGCAGATCCTATTAAAGGTACGTAGATGTTCATTTGGATCTTCCTTCGGCGCACCACTAAATTGGCATTGATTAGTCACCATGTGTAGAATTTGTCCTTTGATTTCATAATCTGGCGCATTAATGTCTGGATGAGTAATTGCGTGACCTTGGCCAGTGCGTTTAGCTCTCATTCGGTCTTCCATACTTAAAGGTTCCAGATTCTCCATAATTGAATTTGTTGAATCGGAATCACTAGAGGATTCTGATTTAATGGTTCGTTCCTCAACAATCTCTGTTTGAATAATTGGTGGCTCCGGAGGAAAGTTTAATGGTTCAGGATCTATGAACCGTTCCTGAATATTCTCCGGATTCTCAATTGTGAGGTTGGGTTCAAAAAATGGATTATCGGAAATTTGAACTGAAGTACTTGGTCTACTGGATGACGATTCTAAAGAAAAATCAACGGCGGTTATATTTGCTAAATGTCTTGATCTAGTTACAGGTGGTGAACGTACAAAAGGTGGTGAACGTCTTGCTCGGTGCATTCACTGAATATCCTATTAGTTTTAAAAATGAAAGAAAAATTATAATAAGTTATCCAATTAATAGACTTTTCTGATTTTGCCCACGTTTCGAATAGCCAAAAGATGCAGCAGAGGGGCAGGATTCGTTTGGTCTCAATATAATTGAGGACTGTTTGGCTCCAATAACCCGGTCCACGTACAAATCCAACTATTACTACGAACCAGAAAATTTTGATGTCTATCAATTTAACCACTTAAAATAAATTTTCGTAATTTTAAGAAATTTAGATAAGAAGTAGAATAAAAATCTATGTCCTAAAACTAGAATAGCGAGAAATAAGAAAGAAAAAGAGTTCGTCGAAAAAAAAAGTTTGAAAAATAAAAAGTGACGGAAAAATAAAAGAAATTTATAAAAACTTAAAAGTACTTTGACTAACCTAACCTTATTACTACAACTAACTTAAAATTATAATCGCAAATTGAAATTACTAATTGGAATGATAATTGATACATAGTAAAAGGTGTCTAAAAATATTAAAGCTTACAGGAAAAACTGAATCCCAAATGGAAATAACTTAAAAAGAAACTAAAACTTAAAAAGGCGTCGCAAAATTCTAGAGTACCTAAATCTTAGTCTAAAGAAAAAGCACTTAAGGGATTTTACGGCAAAGCCTAAAAATCTAGAAGTAAAAATAATTATGGCAAAAACTATGAATTAAAACTAAATATGAGCTAAAAATACAAAAGTTACGCTAAAACGATTAAAAAGGAACAAAATATAAAAATATATAAAAAGTTGTAAAAAGTACAATTTTTATAAAAATATTATTTTTATATTATTTATTTTATAAAACTATTAATTTTATAATTTAATGAAAACTAAAATAAAACTAAATATAACAAATTAATAATAATAAAAACTAAACTAATAATAAAAAAAATAATACCCTAATTAGGGTTTTAATTATATAATAATAATAATAATAATTTCGTAATTATTGCAGCAGGAAGTCAAATCTGACGTGTCAGATGGGCTCATGCGATCGCATGAGTCCTCAGTTGCCCAGCCATGCGATCGCATGGGCTAGGGTTTCGGGCCATAGAGTGGGCTGCTACAGTACAGGCCGAAATAATTAATTTTTTTTTTTTGTTGTAAAATATAAAATATATTTATTAATTAATTAAAACTTATATTTTTACAAACTAAAAAAAATGGAAATAAAGAAACTTTATAAAATTTAAATATTTATCAAACTCCTAAAAATATTTATATTTTTGTTTTTCTTTTTATATTTTTGAATATTTAAAACGTATTTTTATAAAAACGAATTTTAATAAAAGTAAACTAAAAATCTTTTTTTATATATATAGCGTTGCGCTTCCGGTTTTTTAAGACGATCCCCGGCAGCGGCGCCAAAAATACTTGATGTCAAAGCTAAGGTATACGAAATAGTTTATATTTTTAGTGCGAAATACTATTAAATACGATACAATTTTACACAAGATATTTATTTATTTATAGAATGGATATACTTAAACCTTGCTACAACACTTATAGGCAGTGTACCTAATCGTACAGTAGTGTAGTTTTTAGTAAGTCCGGTTCGTTCCACAGGGAATCTTTTTTTTAAACAAAGCTCAACGCTATATTAGTTTACTTTTATAAAAATACAAATATATATATATATATATATATATATATGTAATATTATTATTATAAAGGGGGGTTTTTACCGTTTAATGACCGGTTTGTCGATTTTAAAACATTAGTCGCAGTTAAAACTAAATGTAAAATATTAAAAATAAATACAAGACTTAAATTAAAGCATGAAGTAAATAACGATAAATGAAATTACGAATAATAAAAGTGCGATAAAATAAACTTGCGATAATTAAAAAGTACGATAATTAAAAGTGCAATTAAATATAATAATAATAAAAATGCGATAATTAGAAGTGCAATTAAATATAAAATAAAGGAAATTAAATATGAAATAAAAGAATTATGCTTATTTAAACTTCCGTAATCATGATGTTTGACGTGTTGATTTTAGTTTTATGCCCATGGGTTAATTGTCCTTTGTCCTGGATTATTTAATATGTCCGTCTGGTTTTTGTCCATAACAGTCCATCAGTCATAAATATAAAGTGCGAGTGTCCTCGTCAAATTATCCTTATACCCGAAGTTAAATATTCCAACTAATTGGGGATTCGAATTATAACAAGGTTTTAATACTTTGTTTAATGAATACACCAGGTTATCAACTGCGTGTAAACCAAGGTTTTACTACTTTGTTAGCAATTACACCAATTACCCTTGAATGTAATTTCACCCCTGTTTTAATTATTCTAGTGGCTATTAATCCATTCCCGTGTCCGGTTAAATGAACGATTATTCGTACATATAAATACCCCGCCCATCGTGTCCGATCGAGTGTATATGGTAATTTATAGGGACGCCCAATTGTAAATCTTTATATTAACATTAACAAACTATCATTTAGTTAAACAAATATAAAGCCCATTAATAGCCCATAGTCTAATTTCCACAAGTGTCGTTCTTTTGTCCAAACCCCAATTATGGTACAAAGCCCAATTACCCAATTTTAGTGATTAGCCCAACATCATGATTACTTCGGATTAAATAAGCATAATAATAACTTAGCTACGAGACATTAATGTAAAAAGGTTGAACATAACTTACAATGATTAAAAATAGCGTAGCGTTACACGGACAGAATTTCGACTTACACCCTTACAACATTTGCTAACATACCCTTATTATTAGAATTATAATTAAAATTAAAATATAAATTATAAATATAAATATAAATTTTACGTATGAGGAGAAGAAGAAAAAGATGGATATTTTGGTTCCCCAAACTGCGAATTTATAGGAGATGTGGCCTGACTTTTCATGCCATGCGATCGCATGGACTTTCTTCTTCCTGGCCATGCGATCGCATGGCCAGCTGGGAGAGCTCACATGTTGCTTGTTTCCTTGTGCCGACGTTTTATAAATAATATAATATATTAAATAATTATAAGAATTATTTAAATATTATATTATATTTATGTGCATAGTTGACTTGTAATTTTTAGTCCGTTGCGTCGAGCATTGAGAGTTGACTCCGGTCCCGGTTCCGGATTTTCGAACGTCCTTGCGTACAATTTTATATTTTGTACTTTGCGTTTTGAATCTTGTACTCTTGTAATTTCGAGACGTTTCTTATCAATAATTGGAACCTCTTTGATTGTCTTTTGTACTTTTGAGCTTTTTGGTCGTTTGCGTCTTAAATTCGTCGAATCTGTCTTTTGTCTTCACCTTTTATTATTTAAATGAATATCACTTGTAAATAGAATAATTGCAACTAAAAGCTTGTCTTTCTTGAGGAATAATGCTATGAAATATATGTTCGTTTTTAGCATTATCAAACAGTTAGCTAGGATTTTATTTGCGTGGATTCTTAACAAAATTTCTCATAGTTAATTTGTTTGTTTCTAACAAATTTTATTTTGTCCAATGTTTTCTTCATTATGCCACTTGTTGGATTCTGATAAGTCAAAATCCAATTATGAAATTGAATGAAAATGGTTACTCTGTGGTGAACGGATTCGTATAGCTGTGGGTGTAAGTAGGATAGTAAATGACTGTTGAATCAGATTCGAAGAATGTACAGTGTAACTTACTAATGTGAAAACTAAATATTCCTCGGATATTACCTACCCGTTAAAATATTTACACCATTAACAGTTTGTACGAAAGAATTTTTAATTACAATCTTTATGAAAATATATATACATATATATTTTCTTCAGATGTAATCATGGATTTAATAAGTTAATATAATATTAATCTCATTTGCTTTTCGGTTTGAGCTAGAATAAGTAATCTCTAAAACTTTTAGAAACCACATATTCTTCGCAGAATATTTATTCAATGAAGTTATGGATCAATACTTCATCGTTCATTGTTGTTGGTACTCCTTGGTATCTATGGTGCGTATGATGTTAATATTCGTGGGACATTTTGTGATGTTGAATCATGGGATGTGGATGTTGTGGATGGTGGTACTGGTTATGTTGCTGGTGCTGCTGATGGTGGTACTATTGCTGCCGGTGTTGACGCTGGTGCTTGTAATCTTTGCACCATATTCTCCAAAGTCACTACCCGAACACGAAGCTCGTTGACTTCTTCGATTACACCGGGGTGATTGTCGGTTCGGATGAGCAGATGAATAAGATCTAGAATTCGAGATAGTATATAATCATGAAGAGATACTCTAGAAATGAGAGAGAAAATGGTATTACGAACAGGTTCGCCGGTAAGTGCTTCAGGTTCTTCACCAAGAGGGCAATAAGGTGGTTGGAAGGGAACGCCTTCTTCTTGTCTCCATTGATTAAGTCGACTACGAACCTATCCCCAATTTATCCAGAATTGATGAAGACTGATTGGTTGATCCATTCCGGTTACACTGCTTTCGGAGCTCAAGTGTGTATCCATATCGGAATAGCTGTCGGAATCCGAGGAATTTGAACTAGTGACGAATTCCATTTCGTACGATTGAATAAATGATTTTTCGATATGAGATAATTTTCCAACTATCGGATGGTATTCTAATTACATAGAATAGCTATATATATAGAACAAAAGATTTCGTAGATTACGGAGGAATTTACGGAATATGTTAGACAAAGCTTGCAGTAACAGATACGCTAAGATACGAATTAGCAGATACGATAAGATATGAATTTTGTCTATACACTATTTATGTAATCAATGCAGTAAGATGTGTCTATATTAAGAATGATAAGCATGTAATTTTTCCGACAAGAAATGATAAGAAAAACTTTTTGACATGCAACTAAGGACTAAGTCCAGACTCACTAGTGCATGCTAACGACTATCAGTTAGACACACTAATGCAGACCTGGTTCGCTAAGACCACCGCTCTGATACCACATGTCATTACAGTGGGGACGCATCCCACTCAGTGCCTTCCCAGCTAACCGCCTGGTGACCACTGAGCGTACCTCAGACACTGATTTTACGGCCCTGCCTCTCAGCAAAACCAACCATATTCGGACCGCGAGGAGTAAGAGCCAATGCTTGGTCACAGGTAACACTGTGAGAACCCCCTCTACGATTAATCCGATGACACAGCTTAAACCAGCTCTGATACCACATGTCGTGACCCGTCCTAATCCATCTGGATGAATACATTACATTTGGTTACATCGCGAGGTACTTGACCTCTATATGATACATTTTACAACATTGCATTCGTTTTTAAAAGACAAACTTTCATTACATCGAAAGTTGATGGCATGCCTACCATTTCATAATATATCCAACTATAATTGACTTAGTAATAATCTTGATGAACTCGACGACTCGAATGCAACGTCTTTTGAAATATGTCATGAATGACTCCAAGTAATATCTCTAATATGAGCAAATGCACAGCGGAAGATTTCTTTCAAACCTGAGAATAAACATGCTTTCAAGTGTCAACCAAAAGGTTGGTGAGTTCATTAGTTTATCATAACAATCATTTCCATTAATTTAATAGACCACAAGATTTTCATTTCATTTTTCATAACATCATCTCATATTAGGCATTTCGCAAACTGCATAGAGATAAAAATCATTCATATGGTGAACGCTTGATAACCGAACTAGCAGGATGCATATAGAATATCCCCATCATTCTGGGACTCTCATCGGATATGATAATCGAAGTACTAAAGCATTCGTAACCCGAATGGGACGTGTCAAGGTTCATAGATCGATCTTTAGGATTCGCGTCAATTAGGGGCCATTTCCCTAATTCTTAGGCTACCAAGCTAAAAAGGGGCATATTCGATTTGATAATCCAACCATAGAATGTAGTTTCGATTACTTGTGTCTATTTCGTAAAACATTTATAAAAGCAGCGCATGTATTCTCAGTCCCAAAAATATATATAGCAAAAGCATTTAAAAAAGGAGCAAATGAAACTCACTATACTGTTTTTTGTAGTAAAAATACATATGACGGCATTGAACAAGTGTAGGGTTGGCCTCGGATTCACGAACCTATATCATTCATATATATATTAATATATATAATCGTAATCAAGCAAATTTATATATATTTAGTTATGTATTAAGATCAATATTTATATATACTTTTATTAATACTTATTTGATATATAATTTAGTTAACGTTATATCAATATCAATAATATTATATCATAATATTTAGTGATATTAGTATGATTATGTAACAATTATATTTGTATATAAATTTCTTTCGTTTACAAATTAAAAGTTATAATAATAATAATACTAGAATATGGATATTAATAATAATTAATATACTAATATCAATAATGATAGTGATAAAAATAATAAATTTTAAATAAAAAGATAATAATGATACGATGAAAAAGATAGTTTTCAATAAAAATAATGTTTTTAATAATAACGGTAATTTTAATAATAATAGTTTTTAATAATAATTTCAGTAATCCTATTAATAATATTAATGTTTAAATTATACTTCTAATAATAATAATTTTTAATATTAATAATAATAAGGATTATACTAAATTTAAATAAATAAATAAAATTGACTTAAAATAATGATACCTTTAATAATGATAATAATAATAATATTAAAATGATAAAATTAATAATAATAATAATAATAATACTAATAATACTAATGATAAGTATAATACTTTTAGATATAATCCTAATGATAATAATTATAACCTTTATAATAACAATAATAATAAATGATCTATAGTATTGTATTATTAGTAATAACAATAATAATATGTATATTACTAATAATAATAACAATAACAATAATAATAATAATAATAACAATAATAATAATAATAATAATAATAATAATAGAAGTAAAAGAAATAACAAGGTATACCCTTTTAAAATCCGTCCTAAAAAGAATTGCCCAAGACCGTGCTCGAACCCGAGACCTCTCGCACACCCGACATAACCCTTAACCATGAGTCTGCCTCAATCTTTCTGAAATTAAACGAACCCAGAAATCATTTAACTCGTTATTTCTGTTTTCTCAACTCTTCTTCTTCTTCTATGAAATCCATTCAACATTGAACCCAACCCAACATCCTAACCAATTCAAAATTGAGTTTTAGACTTCTAAATCAGATCAGAGACATCCTGTTGACTAACAGACACAAAAAAAAATATATAATAAAATAAAAACAAATATACAGCAGGTGCTGTTCAAAGATATTAAGAAAGAAAAAAAAATTGATTTCGAATTCGATAATGTTTTAGCCAAAGGTCATAACACGAAATATATTTTAAATCTATCCTAGAAACTTTCTCAAACATCAATTAAATTAGAAACATAAAAATGAATTCGAATTTAATCATTGTTCGTTCGTTTGACTTTTTAAAACTTAACTTTGACTCCACAATTGGAACTCGTTTTGAAGAATTAGAATATAAGATGTTGCAGAAAGTCTTAGTAAAGGATTCCTATCACTTCTGCATTTCTACTTTTTGAAATTGATGTGAATTCGGGTTTATGAATAAAAAGGTTATGGTTAAAGAGGAAGACAATGGTTTTTGATTAATTTCTGTTTTAATTCCATCAGATAGCAAGAGATATAAAAGTGTATGATTGATATTGATACACCAACAATAATAGATCAAAAGCTTGTTTTGTAGTGGGTAATTGGTTCGACAGAACCTCACGGGCAGGAAGAAAATACAGGGAAAAAAATGATAGGGGTGTAAATAATTACGCGTAATTATATATATATTTTATATCTTGTATTTATTTAATATAGATAATTAATAAGTGTAAATACAAATATATATTAATAATAATACAATTAATATTGATAATTAATATTAATAATAATATTATTGATAAAGATAACAAGTTGTATCATAATATTAACAAGATTTATAATAATTTTAATAATTTTAGTAATAATAACAATACTATTGTTAACACCTATTTCCTTATGAGGTAAGGCTTAGTGTGCCAACAAGATACTAGAAGTAATCTAGCTTTAGGTGGGTGTGTGCTGCCGATTGATGTTTGCTCTTGGGAAATAATCCCTGCAGACCCGGTTCACAAGTATAGAAACTTGTGGGATAGCTTAATCAATCTATCATCCGTAGAGCGTAGAATTGCTAGCCGGATGACTTCTAGTGAGAGAAAGTGTTAGAGAGAGAGAGGTGAAGTCTCTGCTCTCAAATTTGTCAGAATGTCTGAACTGTGTAAAATGACGACCCAAAGGGTCTATTTATAGTGTCAGATCCACCGGATTATTCGGGGACACGTGTCAGATGATGATACGTTCTGTTACTTGTTATTAGAAATTTATGCTGAACGTGGCCTTCTCCGGCCAGGGCTTACGCGCTAGGCGGCCTTCAGGGCTTACGCATGACGGAGACATCTGTACAACGGAGAACGCAGGGCGAATAATTCTACAAAACTGTTGTTTCCAGTCTTCCTGATGCTACTTTTATGCAACTATTATGCCTTTTTATGCGTGTATACGATAGGATACACCATTAAGTCCCCCCAGTTTAATGACTTAAGCGTTTGAAAAATGATTAAGTTGTTAAACTTTTGATAACTCTTCCGAAACAGGCCTTTTCATTGCCCATTTGCATCGGGGAAAACATTACAGGCATAATGCAGATGAATTTTACTGACGCTGTGATGATTAACTTTAAATGGTTGAGAATCTCTACGCGCCTCCAGCTGTAAAAAGTGTCATTTCGTACCCCTCGTTTAAACTTGCCCGTACACGTGTCACAATAGTGTCCCAAAAATTGCATCAATGAGCTCCTATATAAACCGTCATAACCCTTTTATCTTCACTTTTTTACCTTTGCCAAGATCTAAAAAGCACATTTCCTCCCAAATTTTCATCGCTTTCTTCAACCTTCAACTCTTTATGGTTTACCGTCTTCCAAGGTCAGTTATACCCCATCTTGCTTGTTATTTCTTAGTTGTTGATACTTTTATACTTTATTGTCATGGCTTCTACATCGAGTACTGGCCAAGAACATGCAGAGCCTTCTTCTTCAAATGCTGCAGACATTCCAGAGGTTAGCACGATGGCTTCATCACTAACAGGAGAATACTTAGATGGCTTGAAGATTGCCTTTCGCCATCTTAATCAATACAACCATGTTCTTCCTACCAACAGGAAAACTGCCAACCATCCTCATGACGGAAAAATTACTTTATACGCCTTACAACTTACTCACGGCAACCTCCGTGTTCCCCTTACTAACTTTCTCCTTCGCCTTCTTAGATATTATAAGGCCTGCCTTAACCAAATGCATCCCCATGGCCTTCAAAAAATTATCCTTTTTGAAATGTACTGTAATGCCAGCAATATTAAGCCTCGCATTAAAGTTTTTATCTCTTTGTTTAGAATTCGTACAATTAGCGACTGCTGGCTTACTATTGATAGTAAACGAAATACTCATTTTGTTGGTACAAATAATATATATAGATGCGTCGATATGATGCGTCAAAACATTGTATACGTGTCCCGATATTTAAAATGCATAAATAACGGTATTTAAATGATGATAAATAAAGTACGTAAAATAAATAACATAAATTAAATGACGATAAATAAAATTTCAAGAATTAAAATTGCGATAAAATAAATTGCGATAATTAAAATGTAATAAGGAATTAGCAGTTAGCTAGGAACAGTTAGCTAGGATTTTATTTGCGTGGATTCTTAACAAAATTTCTCATAGTTAATTTGTTTGTTTCTAACAAATTTTATTTTGTCCAATGTTTTCTTCATTATGCCACTTGTTGGATTCTGATAAGTCAAAATCTAATTATGAAATTGAATGAAAATGGTTACTCTGTGGTGAACGGATTCGTATAGCTGTGGGTGTAAGTAGGATAGTAAATGACTGTTGAATCAGATTCGAAGAATGTACAGTGTAACTTACTAATGTGAAAACTAAATATTCCTCGGATATTACCTACCCGTTAAAATATTTTCACCATTAACAGTTTGTACGAAAGAATTTTTAATTACAATCTTTATGAAAATATATATACATATATATTTTCTTCAGATGTAATCATGGATTTAATAAGTTAATATAATATTAATCTCATTTGCTTTTCGGTTTGAGCTAGAATAAGTAATCTCTAAAACTTTTAGAAACCACATATTCTTCGCAGAATATTTATTCAATGAAGTTATGGATCAATACTTCATCGTTCATTGTTGTTGGTACTCCTTGGTATCTATGGTGCGTATGACGTTAATATTCGTGGGACATTTTGTGATGTTGAATCATGGGATGTGGATGTTGTGGATGGTGGTACTGGTTATGTTGCTGGTGCTGCTGATGGTGGTACTATTGCTGCCGGTGTTGCCGCTGGTGCTTGTAATCTTTGCACCATATTCTCCAAAGTCACTACCCGAACACGAAGCTCGTTAACTTCTTCGATTACACCGGGGTGATTGTCGGTTCGGATGAGCAGATGAATAAGATTTAGAATTCGAGATAGTATATAATCATGACGAGATACTCTAGAAATGAGAGAGAAAATGGTATTACGAACAGGTTCGCCGGTAAGTGCTTCAGGTTCTTCACCAAGAGGGCAATAAGGTGGTTGGAAGGGAACACCTTCTTCTTGTCTCCATTGATTAAGTCGACTACGAACCTATCCCCAATTTATCCAAAATTGATGAAGACTGATTGGTTGATCCATTCCGGTTACACTGCTTTCGGAGCTCAAGTGTGTATCCATATCGGAATAGCTGTCGGAATCCGAGGAATTTAAACTAGTGACGAATTCCATTTTGTACGATTGAATAAATGATTTTTCGATATGAGATAATTTCCAACTATCGGATGGTATTCTAATTACATAGAATAGCTATATATATAGAACAAAAGATTTCGTAGATTACGGAGGAATTTACGGAATATGTTAGACAAAGCTTGCAGTAACAGATACGCTAAGATACGAATTAGCAGATACGATAAGATATGAATTTTGTCTATACACTATTTATGCAATCAATGCAGTAAGATGTGTCTAGATTAAGAATGATAAGCATGTAATTTTTCCGACAAGAAATGATAAGAAAAACTTTTTGACATGCAACTAAGGACTAAGTCCAGACTCACTAGTGCATCCTAACGACTATCAGTTAGACACACTAATGCAAACCTGGTTCGCTAAGACCACCGCTCTGATACCACATGTCGTTACAGTGGGGACGCATCCCACTCAGTGCCTTCCCAGCTAACCACCTAGTGACCACTGAGCGTACCTCAGACACTGATTTTACGGCCCTGCCTCTCGGCAAAACCAACCATATTCGGACCGCGAGGAGTAAGAGCCAATGCTTGGTCACAAGTAACACTGTGAGAACCCCCTCTACGATTAATCCAACGACACAGCTTAAACCAGCTCTGATACCACATGTCGTGACCCGTCCTAATCCATCTGGATGAATACATTACATTTGGTTACATCGCGAGGTACTTGACCTCTATATGATACATTTTACAACATTGCATTCGTTTTTAAAAGACAAACTTTCATTACATCGAAAGTTGATGGCATGCCTACCATTTCATAATATATCCAACTATAATTGACTTAGTAATAATCTTGATGAACTCGACGACTCGAATGCAACGTCTTTTGAAATATGTCATGAATGACTCCAAGTAATATCTCTAATATGAGCAAATGCACAGCGGAAGATTTCTTTCAAACCTGAGACTAAACATGCTTTCAAGTGTCAATCAAAAGGTTGGTGAGTTCATTAGTTTATCATAACAATCATTTCCATTAATTTAATAGACCACAAGATTTTCATTTCATTTTTCATAACATCATCTCATATTAGGCATTTCGCAAACTGCATAGAGATAAAAATCATTCATATGGTGAACGCTTGATAACCGAACTAACAGGATGCATATAGAATATCCCCATCATTCTAGTGTGAAGACCCGTCCTAATCCATCCGGACGAAGTCCATATCGATTATAAACGATTCACAACAGTTGATTACATCGCGAGGTACTTGACCTCTATATGATACATTTTACAAACATTGCATTCGTTTTTGAAAAGACAAACTTTCATTACATCGAAAGTTGACAGGCATGCATACCATTTCATAATATATCCAACTATAATTGACTTGATAATAATCTTGATGAACTCGACGACTCGAATGCAACGTCTTTTGAAATATGCCATGAATGACTCCAAGTAATATCTATAAAATGAGCAAATACACAGCGGAAGATTTCTTTCGTACCTGAGAATAAACATGCTTTAAAGTGTCAACCAAAAGGTTGGTGAGTTCATTAGTTTAACTTAAACAATCGTTTCCATCATTTTAATAGACCACAAGATTTCAGATTTCCATTTCTCATAAACATACGTCCCATGCATAGAGACAAAAATATCATTCATATGGATTGAACACCTGGTAACCGACATTAACAATATGCATATATAAGAATATCCCCATCATTCCGGGATCCTCCTTCGGACATGATATAAATTTCGAAGTACTAAAACATCCGGTACTTTGGATGGGGCTTGTTGGGCCCGATAGATCTATCTTTAGGATTCGCGTCAATTAGGGTGTCTGTTCCCTAATTCTTAGATTACCAGACTTAATAAAAAGGGGCATATTCGACTTCGATAATCCAACCATAGAATGTAGTTTCACGTACTTGTGTCAATTTCGTAAAACAGTTATAAAAGTTGCGCATGTATTCTCAGCCCAAAAATATAAAGGGTAAAAAGGCAAATGAAACTCACGATACTGTATTTTGTAGTAAAAATACATATGACGTCATTGAACAATGCAGGGTTGGCCTCGGATTCACGAACCTATATCAATTGTGTATATATTAATACGTATAATGTAAGTTACAAAATTTCATTTATTAATATGTATTATTTATATATTATAGTTTTGTAGAATTTATTCTAACCTTTATTTTAAAACGTATACTTATATTATATTTTAAGTTATATTTTATATATATATCGATTTTATGTATATATCTATAATGATTTACGTTTATATAAATAGTGACATTAATATATTTATATACATATATTTGTGGTTAGTATTGTATTTATGAAATTTTATTAGTTTGTTATGTGAATTATTAATACAATCCTAGTATATACCATAAGTATATATATAGTGTACAAAAGATTTATTTGTTAAAATAATAATTTAGATAATAATGATTTACTAATAATAATAATAATTTTATTAATAATGATAATACTAATAGCAAAAAAAATGAAAATGATAACTGTTAATGATACTAATAATAATAACTCTAAAATAATATTAATACTAATACCATACTTATGTTAATAATAAGGGTTCTAATATTTATAAAATGATAAATGATAATCATAATAATACTAGTAAATATTAATGATGATACTGATAAATATGATATTATTAATTGTAAATGTACTGATGATACTATTATTTATAAACCGGTACAAATTCTAATATTGATGATAATAATATATTTTTATTTCCTTCATAATAATAATAATGATAATCATAATCATAATCCTAATGATGATAAAATACTAAAATGATAAGTTTATTACTAATAATAATATTATTAATACCTATCATAATAATAATAGTAATGTCTATAATACTTTCAAATATGATAACAAGTATGATACTAATAATAACAATAACAATAACAATCAAAACAATCACAATAATAATAATAATACTAATAATAATTAATATATAATAACAATAAAAAAATTAGAAAAGAAAACTACCTCACATGAAAAGAGTTTCAAAAAAAAAAAGAAACTACCGTCCTCTGGACTCGATCTCGTGACCACATGCTCACACGCAAACACTCTCGACCATCCCACCAATTCTGATTCTCTGTACTAATATCGAATTTAAATTTTATATATAAACTGTTTTTCTTCTATTCCTCTTCTTCTCCACAAGTCTCATGGATTCAACAAAACATCAATAACCAAAAAAAAATAAAAAATCGGGGTTCCCTTTAAAGCTTCAAAACATTACAGAAAAAAAAATAATTTGGGTTCTAAAATAAAAAAAAAACACTAAGGCCTACTGCAGCGTCGGTTCTTGGAACAAAACAAAAAAAATTGATTTCGTAATAGATAACATTATAGATAATGTTTATAACACGAAATAGTTTTCTAAACATGTATAAAAACTACTGGAATCGTCAATTTGATCAGAAACATATACACGAACGCGAATTTGTCTCAAGAACAATTGTTGACTTTTTTTAAACTAAACTTTGACTTCAAAATTCAAGATCGATATAAAGATTTGAGAGTTGAGATTTTGCAGATAGATTCAAAGAAAGATTTCTAACCTTTCTGCATTTTTAGATTTTGAAACTTTATTCGAAATTGAATTAAGAGAAAAAAAAATTGGAGCGTGCAGAGAAGAAGAAAACAAAAATATCGCTGTGCTCTTTAATCCCATTGGATTTCCTTTTTATTTGATTTGCAATTATACATAATCATGTTGTAATAATAGAGATCGGTTGATAAAAAATGGAGAAAATGTCAACACAGGTTCACGAGTTGGGAGCAGGAAAGAAACAAAAAAAATAATAATAATAGAGATAAAGGATACAGAGGTCAAGCGTATAATATAGATCCCTACTGCTTTTTTTTAATTAATAATAATAATATATAATAACAATACTATTAATATCTAATAATATTAATAAAATTAATAATAATGATAAATATAATATTAATGATAATAATAATTGTAAAAATGATAATAATAATAATAATAATAATAATACCATACTAATTATGATAATATTAATATTTTATCGATAATAATAATATTAGTAATAATAATCTAATTTATACATCCAATTTCATCTTTATATGATATAAAGTGATATTATGAATACAAATATTGATATTTGACGATACAAATAACATTACTACAACAACTATATTTGTATTTAAATTTAATTTATTAATATCATCTATTATTATGTAATATTTAATAATTATGTAATATGTATTGTAACATATACTGAATATTATATATTTATGCATTTTAATATAAATATATTATAATATTTATTTACATACTAATTATATTATACTTATGTATGTAATTATGAAAAATATAAATGTTTTATATATGTAAGTATTATATATATTTATTAAAATAGTACATTATTTCATCATAGATTAATTATAAATTTCTACATATACATAATATAATAATTATGTATAAAATCATATATATATATATATATAGTTATATTTATGTATATATGTATACTACCATATATATAAAATCATGTTTTAAATGTTGAGTAGATGATTAATTATGTATATTAAACAATTAACTACAAAGTATAACATTGTACATTTAATATTTTGATAACGTTGGTAAAATATGTTTGAATCATTTATATACAATATACTATATATATTCAAAATGAAAATCTTTAGTTATTAAATGTTATCTTTTATAATAACAAAATTACTTAATAGTTCATTAATACTAATATAATTAGTTTTATATATAATTATTTATATTTACATTCTTAGTTACAATTAAAGGTTCGTGAATCGTCGGAAATAGTTAAAGGTCAAATGTTATCATGAAATAGTTCAAACATAATGAGACTCGGTTTAATAGACTTTGCTTATCGAGTCGAATCATATAAGATTATGTTTAAATTTGGTCGGAAATTCCCGGGTCATCACAGTACCTACCCGTTAAAGAAATTTCGTCCCGAAATTTGAGTGAGGTCGTCATAGCTAACAATAAATATGTTTTCCTGACGAATATGAGTTGATAACTTGAGTTTTATCATCATTGAGTAATATGGATAAAAATAATTCGATTATTCGAAGAGTGCGAATGAAGCTATTCACAAAAGGATGAAATGAGAAACAAAGATTTGTTTTTAACTTTTGACGTAGTCAGGTTTGAATTTAGAAAATAAGGCGCGTCTTAACTTTTGACATTGCCTTGGTTGAATTCCGGAATTTAAGGGATTTAAAGAAAATCTTGAAGATCTATAAAATCTGATTCTTCGGGATTTATGAAAATTAAGATCTCTTTAATTAAATACGGTGATCTGCCCCGATTACTACGTCTGATATTTCCAGTATAAATTAAGCTCTTCCTTTCCATTATTCTCACCATTCTTATACTTTCTTTCTTAGTTCATACATCCAAAAGATTCTGAAAATGATTAATCCAGTTCTGATCCTTGTCCTCATCCTTACTATCGCAACAATCATTCTCCTTTTCCAACTTCCACCAGAGGAATCTGCTTTCTTCTACTTCGCCCTCGGGATTATAATGTTTTTAATTCTCCCGTGTCTTTATGTTGCGATAAACATTGATATACACGGTTTGTAATTTATGTGTTGTTATCGGACTTTATATTCTCCCTTATATTTCAAAGCTCTATGCTTTTGTTTTCTCTTCCCGACTTCAAGTCAAGCGAATAATGGTCCAGAATTTATAGATATAGAGTTTCGAATGATTATAATGTTCTAAGCATGAAGGAACGTGATAGCACGATTTGATTTTCAAATTTATCAACATCACGGAAGATAGAACCATCAAGAATACATTTTCTTGATTTGTTACGGAGTTAAGTAGGATGAAAGAGTTATGTAACATGGCACATGATGACGTTATGATCTGTGAATCATCACGTTTCATTTAGAAACTCAGCATGACTTACTGTAATATAATCACGTTGATCAAGTGTCATTATATTATACTAACTCATGCATTAGTTCCCATCATTACTACAATAACATTCATATTTTAAGCTTGAAAATTTACAGAATATAGAAACTAACAGTTTCTATATGATGTAATACTGATAGCACGAAAAGATTAATGATTTCAGATAAGAATAGTTATAAAAATATCTCCAGAAATATGGAGGATATTTATAATGAAAGGTACGATAATATCTCAGAATATCTAAGATCATAGGATGATAGAAACTATTGTCTGCAAGGGTTTAGAGTAAGGAGCAAGTTATTCACTATAGACTTTAGCAGACATTGAATTATTTGGATTCTTTGAAGTCAAACTTATTCTTTGTGATTTATCCACGGCTTTCTTCATAGTTTCGCATAATCTGCTTTTCGGTACTATATTTTCTATTGAATGTTTCCAATATATTGATACACAGGAAGCACGAAGAGGTATATAATTTCGGACGAGAATATTTATGAAAATATCCTCAGAAATATCAAAGATATTGATGATGATATTTTGGAATTTCTAAGTTCAACGGTTGATGGAGAAAGATTTTCCGCAAGATTTTAACATGACTTCGGAGCAAGATATTCTCTAAAGATTTCAACGGATCCAGAATTACCTGAATCCTTTGAATATAGGATTTGGTCCTTGTATTTGTCCTTGGTCTCCTTCATGGGTAACTCAATCTGTTTTTCAATACCCAATTTTCTATCGAGCGTTCCTAACACTCCTTTCTTTATCATCAAACTTTTGTCCGTTTAGACCATCTACCATTTTTCTGTTTCCTCTGCATTTAATGCTATGATATCTGAATCATCGGTTATTAATCCGAGGTGGTTTCAGGAGAATTGTGTTTTTAGATGATTAAACGCTGATGGTAATATGATGGAATATGAAAGGTTACCTGGTAACAATAAAAGAGCACGCGTATATATAAACGTTATAATAAGGTTGTTTCGTACGAAAAGTCGAAGTTGACTTGTTGGAGCTGTGACAAAATTGGCTAATTTTGAAAAGGGATCGCAAAGTTGTTTTTGTTAATAAATGCCAAAGGATCTGACGAGGCTACGTGTTGAACTTTTACACAATTGCCGAGAGTTTCTCAGGTGCATAACTATATGCATAAATCTTTCCTTCCGTAGATAAAGTGCAGTTGATTCATCCTATCGATTGAGGTGTTTTCAAGAATCATGAAAGGTTTGAACGCAGAATGTAATCGTGAAGATACAAATGAGGTTTAAGACGAAATCAAGTGGCAAACTTGAAGAATTGTTTAGTTTCATATGTTATATTCAATATTTTAATTCATTTTAATTGTCCAATGTTATTAGTCCACAGTCGATAGTCCACAGTTGACAGTGCAATCATTCATATATAGTTTAATATATAATATTTGAATTAATTAATACGTATCGTGACCCGTGTACATGTCTCAGACTCGATCACAACTCAAAGTATATATATTATTATAGAATCAACCTCAACCCTGTATAGAGAACTCGATCATTACTGCATATAGAGTGTCTATGGTGATTCCAAATAATATATATAGATGTGTCGATATGATATGTCAAAACCTTGTATACGTGTCCCGATATTTAAAGTGCGTAAAATAAATAACAGAAATTAAATGACGATAAATAAAGTGCGTAAAGTAAATAACAGAAATTAAATGACAATAAATAAAATTGCGAGAATATAAATTGCGATAAAATAAATTGCGATAAATAAATTGCGATAAATAAATTGCGATAAATAAAATGTAATACGGAATTAACAGTTAGCTAGGAACAGTTAGCTAGGATTTTGTTAGCGTGGTTTCTTAATAAAATTTAATATTGTTAATTAGTCTGTTTCTAATCAATTTTTATTGTGTCCATTATTTCTTCATTATGCCACTTGTTGGATTCTGATAGGTCAAAATTCAAATATGAAATTGAATTTGAATAAAAATAGTTATTCTTTGGTGAACGGATAAGTATCCCGGTGGTTGTAAATAGGATAGTGAATAACTGTTGAATCAGATTCGAAGAATATACAGTGTAACTTATTAATGTGAAATTTAAATATTCCTCGGGTATTACCTACCCGTTAAAATATTTTTATTATTAACAGTTTGTACAAAAGAATTTTTAATTACAATCTTTATGAAAACATATATACATATATATTTTCTTCAGATGTAATCATGAATTTAATGAGTTAACATGATATTAAACTCATTTAGTTTTCAGTTGGAACTAGAATAAATAATCTCTAAAACATTAGAGATTACATAATCACCATGTCGAACGAAGATAACTGATGTAGAATGTCATGTAGAATGATGATTATACTCGAGGTATAGATTGAGATGTTGAGGCATGTGATATTGAAATTTGGGTTGTTGGTGGTACTGTTGGTGCCGGTGATTTGGATGAAGCTGGTACGTTTTGCACCATATTTTCCAAGACTACAACTTATGCGCGAAGTTCGTTAACTTCTTCTATTACACCGGGATGATTGTCGGTTCGGACGAGCGGATGAATGAGGTTTAGAATCTGAGATAGTATATGATCGTGATGAGATACTTTGGAAATGAGAGAGAAAATGGTGTCTCGAACAGGTTCGCCGGTAAACGTTTTAGGTTCATTGTCAAGAGGTGAATTTGGTTAGTGGAAATGATCGCCTTCTTCGCGTTTCCATTGATTAAGTCGACTACGAACCCATCTCCAATTCATTCAGAATAGATGATGGCTAATTGATCGATTCATTCCGGTTACTCTGCTTTCGGAGCTCGAGTGGAAATCCATATCGAAATAGCTGTCGGAATAACTATCGAAATAGCTATCGAAATCTGATGGACTCGAACTGGTTGAGGGATTCATCTCGTACGATCAGATGAAGGATTTTCGATAAGAAATAGATTATAGGATGTAGATTAGTACCCTGCAATACATAATTTACATATGCATATATAATACTAAAATCCCATAAGCTATGGAGGAATCTACGGAAGCTGTCAGGCAAAGGTAACAATAACAGATACGCTAAGATATGAATTTAACTATACACTGTCTATGCAATAAAGGCAGTAAGATGTGTCTTAGACTTTAAGGATGATAAGCAAATAATTTTTCGACACTAAATGATAAGCAAAACTTTTGACATGCAAACACGGTCGAAGTCCAGACTCATTAATGCATTCTAACGACTATCAGTTAGACTCACTAATGCAAGACCTGGTTCGCTAAGACCACCGCTCTGATACCAACTGTGAAGACCCATCCTAATCCATCCGGACGAAGTCCATATCGATTATAAACGATTCACAACAGTTGATTACATCGCGAGGTACTTGACCTCTATATGATACATTTTACAAACATTGCATTCGTTTTTGAAAAGACAAACTTTCATTACATCGAAAGTTGACAGGCATGCATACCATTTCATAATATATCCAACTATAATTGACTTGATAATAATCTTGATGAACTCGACGACTCGAATGCAACGTCTTTTGAAATATGCCATGAATGACTCCAAGTAATATCTATAAAATGAGCAAATACACAGCGGAAGATTTCTTTCGTACCTGAGAATAAACATGCTTTAAAGTGTCAACCAAAAGGTTGGTGAGTTCATTAGTTTAACTTAAACAATCGTTTCCATCATTTTAATAGACCACAAGATTTCAGATTTCCATTTCTCATAAACATACGTCCCATGCATAGAGACAAAAATATCATTCATATGGATTGAACACCTGGTAACCGACATTAACAATATGCATATATAAGAATATCCCCATCATTCCGGGATCCTCCTTCGGACATGATATAAATTTCGAAGTACTAAAACATCCGGTACTTTGGATGGGGCTTGTTGGGCCCGATAGATCTATCTTTAGGATTCGCGTCAATTAGGGTGTCTGTTCCCTAATTCTTAGATTACCAGACTTAATAAAAAGGGGCATATTCGACTTCGATAATCCAACCATAGAATGTAGTTTCACGTACTTGTGTCAATTTCGTAAAACAGTTATAAAAGTTGCGCATGTATTCTCAGCCCAAAAATATAAAGGGTAAAAAGGCAAATGAAACTCACGATACTGTATTTTGTAGTAAAAATACATATGACGTCATTGAACAATGCAGGGTTGGCCTCGGATTCACGAACCTATATCAATTGTGTATATATTAATACGTATAATGTAAGTTACAAAATTTCATTTATTAATATGTATTATTTATATATTATAGTTTTGTAGAATTTATTCTAACCTTTATTTTAAAACGTATACTTATATTATATTTTAAGTTATATTTTATATATATATCGATTTTATGTATATATCTATAATGATTTACGTTTATATAAATAGTGACATTAATATATTTATATACATATATTTGTGGTTAGTATTGTATTTATGAAATTTTATTAGTTTGTTATGTGAATTATTAATACAATCCTAGTATATACCATAAGTATATATATAGTGTACAAAAGATTTATTTGTTAAAATAATAATTTAGATAATAATGATTTACTAATAATAATAATAATTTTATTAATAATGATAATACTAATAGCAAAAAAAATGAAAATGATAACTGTTAATGATACTAATAATAATAACTCTAAAATAATATTAATACTAATACCATACTTATGTTAATAATAAGGGTTCTAATATTTATAAAATGATAAATGATAATCATAATAATACTAGTAAATATTAATGATGATACTGATAAATATGATATTATTAATTGTAAATGTACTGATGATACTATTATTTATAAACCGGTACAAATTCTAATATTGATGATAATAATATATTTTTATTTCCTTCATAATAATAATAATGATAATCATAATCATAATCCTAATGATGATAAAATACTAAAATGATAAGTTTATTACTAATAATAATATTATTAATACCTATCATAATAATAATAGTAATGTCTATAATACTTTCAAATATGATAACAAGTATGATACTAATAATAACAATAACAATAACAATCAAAACAATCACAATAATAATAATAATACTAATAATAATTAATATATAATAACAATAAAAAAATTAGAAAAGAAAACTACCTCACATGAAAAGAGTTTCAAAAAAAAAAAGAAACTACCGTCCTCTGGACTCGATCTCGTGACCACATGCTCACACGCAAACACTCTCGACCATCCCACCAATTCTGATTCTCTGTACTAATATCGAATTTAAATTTTATATATAAACTGTTTTTCTTCTATTCCTCTTCTTCTCCACAAGTCTCATGGATTCAACAAAACATCAATAACCAAAAAAAAATAAAAAATCGGGGTTCCCTTTAAAGCTTCAAAACATTACAGAAAAAAAAATAATTTGGGTTCTAAAATAAAAAAAAAACACTAAGGCCTACTGCAGCGTCGGTTCTTGGAACAAAACAAAAAAAATTGATTTCGTAATAGATAACATTATAGATAATGTTTATAACACGAAATAGTTTTCTAAACATGTATAAAAACTACTGGAATCGTCAATTTGATCAGAAACATATACACGAACGCGAATTTGTCTCAAGAACAATTGTTGACTTTTTTTAAACTAAACTTTGACTTCAAAATTCAAGATCGATATAAAGATTTGAGAGTTGAGATTTTGCAGATAGATTCAAAGAAAGATTTCTAACCTTTCTGCATTTTTAGATTTTGAAACTTTATTCGAAATTGAATTAAGAGAAAAAAAAATTGGAGCGTGCAGAGAAGAAGAAAACAAAAATATCGCTGTGCTCTTTAATCCCATTGGATTTCCTTTTTATTTGATTTGCAATTATACATAATCATGTTGTAATAATAGAGATCGGTTGATAAAAAATGGAGAAAATGTCAACACAGGTTCACGAGTTGGGAGCAGGAAAGAAACAAAAAAAATAATAATAATAGAGATAAAGGATACAGAGGTCAAGCGTATAATATAGATCCCTACTGCTTTTTTTTAATTAATAATAATAATATATAATAACAATACTATTAATATCTAATAATATTAATAAAATTAATAATAATGATAAATATAATATTAATGATAATAATAATTGTAAAAATGATAATAATAATAATAATAATAATAATACCATACTAATTATGATAATATTAATATTTTATCGATAATAATAATATTAGTAATAATAATCTAATTTATACATCCAATTTCATCTTTATATGATATAAAGTGATATTATGAATACAAATATTGATATTTGACGATACAAATAACATTACTACAACAACTATATTTGTATTTAAATTTAATTTATTAATATCATCTATTATTATGTAATATTTAATAATTATGTAATATGTATTGTAACATATACTGAATATTATATATTTATGCATTTTAATATAAATATATTATAATATTTATTTACATACTAATTATATTATACTTATGTATGTAATTATGAAAAATATAAATGTTTTATATATGTAAGTATTATATATATTTATTAAAATAGTACATTATTTCATCATAGATTAATTATAAATTTCTACATATACATAATATAATAATTATGTATAAAATCATATATATATATATATATAGTTATATTTATGTATATATGTATACTACCATATATATAAAATCATGTTTTAAATGTTGAGTAGATGATTAATTATGTATATTAAACAATTAACTACAAAGTATAACATTGTACATTTAATATTTTGATAACGTTGGTAAAATATGTTTGAATCATTTATATACAATATACTATATATATTCAAAATGAAAATCTTTAGTTATTAAATGTTATCTTTTATAATAACAAAATTACTTAATAGTTCATTAATACTAATATAATTAGTTTTATATATAATTATTTATATTTACATTCTTAGTTACAATTAAAGGTTCGTGAATCGTCGGAAATAGTTAAAGGTCAAATGTTATCATGAAATAGTTCAAACATAATGAGACTCGGTTTAATAGACTTTGCTTATCGAGTCGAATCATATAAGATTATGTTTAAATTTGGTCGGAAATTCCCGGGTCATCACATCTAGGACTCTCATCGGATATGATAATTGAAGTACTAAAGCATTCGTAACCCGAATGGGACGTGTCAAGGTTCATAGATCGATCTTTAGGATTCACGTCAATTAGGGGCCATTTCCCTAATTCTTAGGCTACCAAGTTAAAAATGGGCATATTCGATTTGATAATCCAACCATAGAATGTAGTTTCGATTACTTGTGTCTATTTCGTAAAAGATTTATAAAAGCAGCGCATTGATTCTCAGTCCCAAAAATATATATAGCAAAAGCATTTAAAAAAGGAGCAAATGAAACTCACTATACTGTATTTTGTAGTAAAAATACATATGACGGCATTGAACAAGTGTAGGGTTGGCCTCGGATTCACGAACCTATATCATTCATATATATATTAATATATATAATCGTAATCAAGCAAATTTATATATATTTAGTTATGTATTAAGATCAATATTTATATATACTTCTATTAATACTTATTTGATATATAATTTAGTTAACGTTATATCAATATCAATAATATTATATCATAATATTTAGTGATATTAGTATGATTATGTAACAATTATATTTGTATATAAATTTCTTTCGTTTACAAATTAAAAGTTATACAAATAATAATACTAGAATATGGATATTAATAATAATTAATATACTAATATCAATAATGATAGTGATAAAAAATAATAAATTTTAAATAAAAAGATAATAATGATACGATGAAAAAGATAGTTTTCAATAAAAATAATGTTTTTAATAATAACGGTAATTTTAATAATAATAGTTTTTAATAATAATTTCAGTAATCCTATTAATAATATTAATATTTAAATTATACTTCTAATAATAATAATTTTTAATATTAATAATAATAAGGATTATACTAAATTTAAATAAATAAAAAAATTGACTTAAAATAATGATAACTTTAATAATGATAATAATAATAATAATATTAAAATGATAAAATTAATAATAATAATAATAATAATAATAATAATAATAATACTAATAATACTAATGATAAGTATAATACTTTTAGATATAATCCTAATGATAATAATTATAACCTTTATAATAACAATAATAATAAATGATCTATAATATTGTATTAGTAGTAATAACAATAATAATAAGTATATTACTAATAATAATAACAATAACAATAATAATAATAATAATAATAACAATAATAATAATAATAGAAGTAAAAGAAATAACAAGGTATACCCTTTTAAAATCCGTCCTAAAAAGAATTGCCCAAGACCGTGCTCGAACCCGAGACCTCTCGCACACTCGACATAACCCTTAACCATGACTCTGCCTCAATCTTTCTGAAATTAAACGAACCCAGAAATCATTTAACTCGTTATTTCTATTTTCTCAACTCTTCTTCTTCTTCTATGAAATCCATTCAACATTGAACCCAACCCAACATCCTAACCAATTCAAAATTGAGTTTTAGACTTCTAAATCAGATCAGAGATGTCCTGTTGACTAACAGACACAAAAAAAATATATAATAAAATAAAAATAAATATACAGGAGGTGCTGTTCGAAGATATTAAGAAAGAAAAAAAAATTGATTTCGAATTCGATAATGTTTTAGCCAAAGGTCATAACACGATATATATTTTAAATCTATCCTAGAAACTTTCTCAAACATCAATTAAATCAAAAACATAAAAATGTATTCGAATTTAATCATTGTTCGTTCGTTTGACTTTTTAAAACTTAACTTTGACTCCACAATTGGAACTCATTTTGAAGAATTAGAATATAAGATGTTGCAGAAAGTCTTAGTAAAGGATTCCTATCACTTCTGCATTTCTACTTTTTGAAATTGATGTGAATTCGGGTTTATGAATAAAAAGGTTATGGTTAAAGAAGAAGACAATGGTTTTTGATTAATTTCTGTTTTAATTCCATCAGATAGCAAGAGATATAAAAGTGTATGATTGATATTGATACACCAACAATAATAGATCAAAAGCTTGTTTTGTAGTGGGTAATTGGTTCGACAGAACCTCACGGGCAGGAAGAAAATACAGGAAAAAAAATGATAGGGGTGTAAATAATTACGCGTAATTATATATATATTTTATATCTTGTATTTATTTAATATAGATAATTAATAAGTGTAAATACAAATATATATTAATAATAATACAATTAATATTGATAATTAATATTAATAATAATATTATTGATAAAGATAACAAGTTGTATTATAATATTAACAAGATTTATAATAATTTTAATAATTTTAGTAATAATAACAATACTATTGTTAACACCTATTTCCTTATGAGGTAAGGCTTAGTGTGCCAACAAGATACTAGAAGTAATCTAGCTTTAGGTGGGCGTGTGCTGCCGATTGATGTTTGCTCTTGGGAAATAATCCCTGCAGACCCGGTTCACAAGTATAGAAACTTGTGGGATGGCTTAATCAATCTGTCATCCGTAGAGCATAGAATTGCTAGCCGGATGACTTCTAGTGAGAGAAAGTGTTAGAGAGAGAGAGAGAGGTGAAGTCTCTGCTCTCAAATTTGTCAGAATGTCTGAACTGTGTAAAATGACGACCCAAGGGGTCTATTTATAGTGTCAGATCCACCGGATTATTCGGGGACACGTGTCAGATGATGATACGTTCTGTTACTTGTTATTAGAAATTTATGCTGAACGTGGCCTTCTCCAGCCAGGGCTTACGCACTAAGCGGCGTTCAGGGCTTACGCATGACGGAGACATCTGTACAACGGAGAACGCTGGGCGGATAATTCTACAAAACTGTTGTTTCCAGTCTTCCTGATGCTACTTTTATGCAACCATTATGCCTTTTTATACGTGTATACGATAGGATACACCATTAAGTCCCCCCAGTTTAATGACTTAAGCGTTTGAAAAATGATTAAGTTGTTAAACTTTTGATAACTCTTCTGAAACAAGCCTTTTCATTGCCCATTTGCATCGGGGAAAACATTACAGGCATTAAATGCAGACGAATTTTACTGACGCTGTGATGATTAACTTTAAATGGTTGAGAATCTCTACGCGCCTCCAGCTGTAAAAAATGTCATTTCGTACCCCTCGTTTAAACTTGCCAGTACACGTGTCACAATAGTGTCCATAAAAATTGCATCAATGAGCTCCTATATAAACCGTCATAACCCTTTTATCTTCACTTTTTTACCTTTGCCAAGATCTAAAAAGCACATTTCCTCCCAAATTTTCATCGCTTTCTTCAACCTTCAACTCTTTATGGTTTACCGTCTTCCAAGGTCAGTTATACCCCATCTTGCTTGTTATTTCTTAGTTGTTGATACTTTTATACTTTATTGTCATGGCTTCTACACCGAGTACTGGCCAAGAACATGCAGAGCCTTCTTCTTCAAATGCTGCAGACATTCCAGAGGTTAGCACGATGGCTTCATCACTAACAGGAGAATACTTAGATGGCTTGAAGATTGCCTTTCGCCATCTTAATCAATACAACCATGTTCTTCCTACCAACAGGAAAACTGCCAACCATCCTCCTGACGGAAAAATTACTTTATACGCCTTACAACTTACTCACGGCAACCTCCGTGTTCCCCTTACTAACTTTCTCCTTCACCTTCTTAGATATTATAAGGCCTGCCTTAACCAAATGCATCCCCATGGCCTTCAAAAAATGATCCTTTTTGAAATGTACTGTAATGCCAGCAATATTAAGCCTCACATTAAAGTTTTTATCTCTTTGTTTAGAATTCGTACAATTAGCGACTGCTGGCTTACTATTGATAGTAAACGAAATACTCATTTTGTTGGTACAAATAGAGTATCAAACTTAAAGGACTGGAATAGTCCATTTTTCTTTGTTGATGAGACTGTTATTCCAGAGGAGTATACCGTTGTCTGGAAATGGGGTTCTATTGATGCTGGTGTGGAAAAGGGTGTTAAGATTTCTGCCGCAGAGCAGCGGATAGTGAATAGTTTGAAAGAGCTCCGCGTTCCACCCAGATCGTACGAGAAGTATGAAGGGATTCTTGTGCTGTGTAAAGTTAGTCAATAATGGCCAAGCACTTCTGTGCCAGTACTCCGTGAGAAGAATCATGGTAGGATGTGATATGATCATCCTAATATATATAAATGTTTGTCTATTATTTACCATGTTTGCTTATATTACTATCCATGTTTAATTTTTGCAGCCAAATCCGAGATGTTGGTTCGCTCTGCTCTTTTATCTGTCGATCTTGAGGATGAAGTGGAGATCACTGACCGTGCTAAAACTGCTGAAGAGCTGGAGGCAGAGAGGGCTGCAGCTGAGGCTAAGGCTGCTGCTGATGCTGCTGCTACTGAAAAGGGTGAAGAAATCATTGTTAGTAGTTCTGACAATGAGTCCGGGTCTGAACAGACAGACACTGAACGGACAGCGGATGACACCACCACCGCCGAGCAGCAGACATCAGGCTCAGTTGACATCACGGGTGAAACAAACCCCACTCCTCCTCCAATCAAAAAGACAAGGAAGAAGTGCATAGGCTCCAAGAGGGCAAAAAGTACTGAGGGGAGCCATAAGCAGAAACGTAGAAGAAGTATGTCCATTCTGCTCTTTCTTGATAATGCACACATCTTTGCTTATAACTGTTATATTTGTTCACAATGCTAATTGTTTCTGTTAGTGATTTTAGCAGAGTCTGATGATAGCCAAGGGAAGGTCACTAAAGGCGGTGAGCAGAGGCAGGAGAACATTGAAGGTGAAGGAGATAAGGGTCTGAAAACTCCTGACCCAAACTTTACTCCATTTAATGAATCCGAATTCCATGAGTCAAGGACGGAGGACGACGCCTCCTATCATTCCCCACCTCCTAGCTCTACTATCCATCCTATCACCTCATCCAATGTGCAAGAGCCATCTCTTCCTGCTCATGTGAGGACGTTGCAGGCGATCATTGAGAACCCTGCTACTAAGGACAAAGAATTTTCAACTCTTCTTCAGGTATGAATGATAAAACTTCCTGCATGTATATGCTTGCAATTTATTTATGTGAGTTGCTTGAAATTAACCATAAAATTTTTCTTCTACAGGGTTATGCTATCCCTGAGCTAAAACCACATTTCACCGCTCTCCGCTCTGAGCAGCTCAGGGAATCAACTGCTGCAGCTCATGTATTGCTGACCAACCATCTTGATTCCATGCTGCAACTGCAGAAGCAACAGGAGTCCATACTTGCCTTTTCCCGTACTGAGATTGCTCAAGGTACAAATGCTCGCAAAAGAGCAATTGATGCTAAACGTGCCTTGACTGATGCTCAGAATACATTGAAGGCTAAAGAAGCTGAGCTGAAAAGTGCTCAAGATGCCGATGTTGCTCTGCAAGAGGAGAAGGACAGATTGGTGGATGCTGAAAAGAAAAAGTTTGAGGAGGAGCAGGTGAAGGTGAGTGAGCTAGATAAGGAGTTGAGTGCGGAAAGGGAGAAGTCTGCTGAACTTCTCCGAAGGGCGGAGGAAGGCGAGGGTAACTTTGCTGAGCTTAAGAAGGGTATACCGGGTCTAATAGCTAAGGTTCTTGGGTCCAAGCTTGTTGGGAACCCATACAATGATTATGTTGATGCTATGCGCACCCATGCCATTTCTGATGTGACAGATAAATTAACCAGACGCCTTGCTCCAAACCTGACTCTCCCTACTGCTATTGCTAATCTGATGCGTCCTGGAACTCTAGAGAAGGTCAATGAAGCAATGGACAAGTTGGTTAATCTGAAGATAGATGTGTATGATGAAGTATGCAGCAGGGAGGAGTCATCTGCTCAGGATGTGCTTAATGTGGAATTTTCATAAATTTGTAACTATTTGATGAACAACCGTTTGTAATAAATTTTGACAATTTGGATGCCATAAATATGTATTGCTTTAATGGTTGTGTCTCCTTGCATGCTTGCTCCAATTATTTTGTTGTTTCCTGCTTAGAACAAATCTGTGATGCACTGAAGCATATAATAAATTTGTTATGTACAATTGTACATTGTATAACTGAGCAAAGCACCTAGAAAAGTGTTTAAGGTAATACGTTTTTTGATGTTTTACATTGTTTAACTTCAGATGAATGAGCAACATATCAAAAATTCACTTTGCAAACATTATGCCTTCAAACATTCGGTAGGACATTTGTAGTTTGTTATACGCTTTCCGTCATCAAATTAATGAGGAATAGTTATGAAGTGTTTTTGAAAAGTGATTATAAAATAATCTTTCCGCCATACGCCTTCCGTCATAAAGTATATGAGGAAAAATTGTGTAATATTTTTGGCCTTCATATAAAATATAAACTTCTTTCATTCTGTAAAGTAAGTTTTTATAATGTTTGTCATGACAAGTATCTGATTTTTGTATTTTGCCTCGGTGCGTTCTAGTAAAACTTTAACATTTTCTAGCCGATCCCTTGTGCCTTTGCTGGCCGGCACAAATGCTTCCGCCGTCGAAGGTATAAAAATACTCTCCTTCTGAGGGAAGGATATAAATGCAATGTTTTACATTTGTTACAGGCAGCACTTTGCATAAGAAAAATATAAAATTTTATTGATCAGTACTGTGCAATACATAAACAATTGATGACGAATTTAGGTGGATCAAGCCTAATTAGTACATCATGAACGTTTAGTGTATGCAATTGTAAACATAGGCACTGTAAAGATGACCACAATGGTCTACAGTAAATTGATAAATTTTGTTCTTCAGAAATGCTAACAAACTGCTCTTATTGAAATGATAAATTTTGTTCTTGATAAAATGCTGGAATTTGTTTCTTAAAACGCCAAGCGCCTAGCGCTGTCCGGCCTGAACACTTGTTCATGGTATAAAGAACTCCTGAACCTCATCCTCCCTGAACAACCGATTACGCCTCCTCTGATTCATATTGCCTTCTGGTAAGTTTGTAAATGTGAATCGTTCACTTGTTGGTGCCACATACTGTGAGTGTATGGCGGCTACTCCGTTCGGAGTTGAGAATCTGATCTCTACATGAGCCGTTGATGTTATCGCTCTAAATTTAGCTAACGCTGTCCGTCCAAAAAGGACATTAAATCGAGAGTTCCCATCCAGAATAGTGAAATCGATTGTTTCGGTTCTCAATAGTGGAAATGTTCCCAAAACGACCTCCAAATGAACTCGCCCCATTACATTCACTGGTGCTCCTGTTAGCCCTGAAACCTTCAAACTCGTCCGCCTAGCTCTAACCTGCACATGCCTTGGAAAAGCCTTGAAACAATGCCAATAAATGATGTCAGCCTCACTGCCTGTATCTGTGTAGATATGGCTGATGAACTTGTTTGCAATTTCTGCTGAAATGACCACTGGCTGAACGGACAAGGCCCAATTTTGAATTGGTTGAAAAATGATTGGGGCATATCTCCAGCTATCAACATTGTTATCTGACTGCCCACCGTCCTCATAGTGACTTCCATTCAACCACACCATTTTGATTACAACGTCTGGAGTTGACTCACGCTCCATGATCCGGTCTCCGTACTGGTTTCTATTATCTCTTCCGCCATGCTCTTCCCTTCTTCTGTTCTCACCTCGACGACCTCTTCCACCATCATTCTTTTTCCATCCAAATTTCCTGTGAGGATCATTTCTCCTATATTGTTTTCCTGGCAACAAGTAGTTTAACTCTCCTGCTTTGATTTTTGTAATGATTTCTCTCATCAGGGATTTACAATTATCTGTATCATGACCCTATGCCTTATGAAAATCACACCATAATTCACTTTTTGGACCCTCTCTTTCCTCCATGGGTGCTGGAGGATTCAAAGTGGTTCGAATTGGCTCAGTGAAAAGAATCTCTTTTAGAGTTTTAGTCAGCGCCATTATCAACGGATGTCTTTCTATTGGCCTTCTGTTATGATGAAAATCATTAAGATGATTGTTGCCTCTCCATCTACCATTGGAATTGTCATTCCTCCTCGGACTTCTGTGCAACTTCCAATGCCTGATGCAGAGTTTTTGGAAAGTCATACCATGGACAAGTGCACTAAACCGTCGTTGATCCAAACAGAAAATGAAACCAGATACTAGCTGAGATTCTGGACAATCAGGTATCTTATGTGCTTCAAGTGTGTATCGCTTCATAAAATTACTCAAGGACTTATTGTGATGCATTGTGATCTCATGTGCATCAAGATGTGTCAAAGTACAGCTTCAAAGATTTTGATACTGCATAACAAACTTTGCACGGAGGTCTAAATAACTGGTGATGCTTCTTGGTGGCAAGCTAGCAAACCATTCCTTTTCCATTTTCTGCAGCACCATTGGAAACATATGACAAGCTACCTCGTCATCCCAATGTTGTAACCTCATTGCACCCTCAAACATGGAAAGAAAATCTTCAGGATCTGTTGTACCATCATAAACTCCAATTTCTGGTTTACCAAGATTTCTAGGCAACGGATAGTTAGCAATTCGATCAATAAAACATTGAGTAGATTCTGCCATAGCTGGTGGTTTTGTAGCTTGTTCTCCAGTGATTAAAGCGAAAAAATTATCCACAACCACAGCACGGACAGCGGGCTGTGCTAAGCGTTGCTTATACTTTGCCGGAGCCGTCTGCTTAAGGATGTCATTTAAAAGCAATACTGCCTGGTTTTTAGACATGAACTCATCTTTGTCAATTTCATCATCAGAATCATTATTAATATAGCTCAAGGCATTATCATCCTCAGAATCATCAATAAGACTCCCCAGCTTATCAAGTAATCTGGATAACCTGTACTTTGATATAGATTGTTTTTTCATAATTTGCTTGTCTTTGCCATCCGCCATCCGTCGAAAAGGTATAAATGACGGACATCGCCGTGGTTACATCAATGGTTGCCTCTCTGGATTAGTAACAAGGTTTGGAAACCTTTCTGCACTTTTGGTTGTGGCTTCTTCGACTACTGGCCTTTTCTCTGAATTAGTTGCCAAATGCTGAAACCTTTCTGCAGTTTCAGCAACTGTTTCTTCAATCGTACCATCCGATGGCAGAACATGTACGTCTTCAATAGTTATCATGTCTTCAGTTAATGGATTGTTGACTGCTTCAAGTGCAAATGGAGCTTCAATTGTTTTTGTTCCTTTTCCATTTCACGTGTTCTTTGTATTAGTGGATGGCGCCATTATTAGCACCTATTTCCTTATGAGGTAAGGCTTAGTGTGCCAACATGATACTAGAAGTAATCTAGCTTTAGGTGGGCGTGTGTTGCCGATTGATGTTTGCTCTTGGGAAATAATCCCTGCAGACCCGGTTCACAAGTATAGAAATTTGTGGGGTGGTTTAATCAATATGTCGTTCGTAGAGCGTAGAATTGCTAGCCGGATGACTTCTAGTGAGAGAAAGTGTTAGAGAGAGAGAGAGAGAGGTGAAGTCTCTGCTCTCAAATTTGTCAGAATATCTGAACTGTGTAAAATGACGACCCAAGGGGTCTATTTATAGTGTCAGATCCACCGGATTATTCGGGGACACGTGTCAGATGATGATACATTCTGTTACTTGTGATCCGAAATTTATGCCGAACGTATCCTTCTTCGGCCAGGGCTTACGCGCTAGGCGGCCTTCAGGGCTTACGCATGACGGAGATATCTGTACAACGGAGAACGCTGGGCAGATAATTTCACAAAACTGTTGTTTTCAGTCTTTCTGATGCTACTTTTATGCAATCATTATGCCTTTTTATGCATGTATACGATAGGATACACCATTAACTTTAATATTAATAATTATATTAGAAATAATATCAGTGATAATAATAATTAATAATAATATTAATAATATTAATAATGTTGATATTAATAATACTTTATTAATGATATTAATAATAATAATAATAATAATAATAATAATAATAATAATAATAATAATAATAATAATAATAATCATAATAATATCAATATAATAATTTAATACTAATACTTAATTATTTTACATAAAACGAAATATTATAATTTCTACATATAATGTTTATAAATTATTTATATTTATGTGAATAACTATGTATAAAAATTTATATATACATATATTACTTATATTAGTCTATCGTTGTTAATATATAATTATTTGTTATTTATTTTGTTAAGGAAATAAAATGAGTATTTCTAAATAGGGTATTCAAAGTTTTTATATGATTATATATTTTATAAACTACTATATATATAATTATCACCTTACATGTTTTTATTACATGAATGAATATACTACCTACAAACTTTTAAGCCAATAAATTTAACATCATTATATATATATAATTACAAGTAATATTCATATATATCTATATCTATATACATATAAAATAATAGTATTCATCACATCGTATATTAATTTACATTTTTAATTATATTTTATTTTGTAAGTAAAATTTAATTTGTTGATATTATATATTATTAAAGTATGTAATATTTAATAACATCTAATATACATAAAAACACCTATTGATTAGTTAATATTTATATATTTTATTTATATTTTAATATACATATAATATTAGTTAGGTATATATATATATATATATATATATATATATATATATATATATATATATATATATATATATATATATATATATATATATATTCATGTTAATAGCAATTTAATAATTCTGTATGTTATTTCACATTTTCAATTCAAATGATTAAATTGTATTTTGTATATACACTTTTATTATATATATATATATATATATATATATATATATATATATATATATATATATATACATTTACATTTTTATTTACACACAACTGTTCGTGAATCGTCGGGGATGGTCAAAGGTTTAAATGTATCCATGTAAACAGTTCAAAGATTTTGAGATTCAATCTAACAGACTTTGCTTATCATATCGAAACCATATAAAGATTAAGTTTAAATTTGATCGAAAATTTCCGGGTCGTCACACAAGGAACAAGTGAAGATTGTTCTTCGCGAAGATAATATAGGAAGGCGAGACTTCTACTACAAAAACTTCAAGGATGCTCAACCTCCCACTTTTGATGGCGAACGAGACCCATTCAAGAGTGCTCGATGGATCTCCGATATGGAGGGGGCCTTTCGTACTAGTGAGTGCCCTCTCGATAAGAAGACGAGGTATGGTAGTACTATGCTAAGGGGTGACACCAAGTTGTGGTGGGATGCAAAAATTCAACTCTATGGTGAGGAACAATGTATGAAGTTCACATGGGACGAGTTCAAAACGGAATTTTCAAGGAATACCGAACTCCGGCCTATCTTTCTAAGCTTAAGGACGAGTTGCGTGCTTTGAGGCAAGGGTCAATGGATTTAAACACTCTCAAATCCGTTTTCTATCGAAGACCCAATTTTGACAGGAGTATGTCGGGAATGACCACATGTTGAAGGAAGACTTTTACCGAACCTTGAATGATCATTACCAAGAAAAGATTAGTAGGAACTCGGTGAAAACTTTTGACGAGTTGTTTGACATGGCGAAGGGTTTTGAGATACTTGTCTTGAAGAAGAGTGGTTCCGATGTTAGTAAGCAGAAGTCCGAAACTACGATGCTTTCGAACAAAAAGAGTAAGAGTGTTTCCGATGGTGTTGGAAGCGTGAAGAATAGTGGTACCGGTGGTTTTATACCCACGTGTTATAATTGCGGACAAAGGGGTCATTTGTCGCATGAATGTACGAATGCGAAGTCTAACAAGGTTACATGTTTTAATTGTCGAAAGGAGGGACACCGAAAGTCGGCGTGTTCGGAACTAGTTGGTGATGCATGAGAAACTGACGACGATGTTCAGGTACTTTTCGATATTTCTTTCGAAATGTACTTATGATTTTGTTTGATGCATTTTGAGTTTGTGCGTTGTGTAATGAAGGGTAGCGTTCCTTATGGAATTACCCTATGATGATGGTTGGATTGATGGGCGAAGGGCATAAGACTTGGTGCTTCCAAGCATTCCTTAGTGTTGGGCGAAAGATTTTACCAAGCCATGGAAATGGGCTTTGGTGTTGTTTTGGTCGCGCGTAGTCGCTTTTGTGTCGTAATTGATGAAACATGAGTTTCATCGGGTACGGATGACTTAAGGTCACTTTAGTGTTGTGATGGGTGACATCGGATGAATGGCACCCTCAAGGTCGAGCTTTTCGATCTCGATGAATGTTGATAGTGGAGTCTATGTGACGCGATGTCAGGTGCCTCTTTCATACCTGCAAGCGTAATGTTCGACTCCGATGATGTTGTGGTAACATTGTACTTAGGGTACCGGAGAGAAACCCTTAGGTACATGAGTGACTAGGTGGAACTTTAACAAGCTATAGCAATCGGAGGATTGCAGGGATAAAGTTTGTGTATTTGGTGATGAACTCTTCGTTCGAAGTGATTAAGGATAGGTTAAGATCCTTTGTATGCTCAATGTTGGAGCAAGATGTGGTGATGGGTCGTGTGAACCCAATGGTTAGAAAAGTCCACTTCTCGGTAGCATTGTACGGGTGTACAAGGTGCGTGTTATGTTGGCTTTTTGTTGTTGCTTAAATGACGCCAACGGGTGACAGTGAGAGTCAATTTCTAGTGTGCGAAATGAATTCTTGAGAATTCAGGTACTACGACCGATGGTTAAATTGGTCACGTATTTTGGAATGTGGTAATTATCGCGGGATGTTGTTACCATGGCGATGTGGTTATGGAATATAGTTTCAAGTGGGGGAGTTACACTCCCACACAAGGAGGTTTTAGTGTGAAATTTCGAATAATACTCATGGTAGATCCAGAGATTAGTGTCGGGACCTAGATTGGTCAATTTGTGGTAAAGCACAATTTTGGTTAAATTGTATTTATTGGCTTGGATGTGAATTACTACTTGAGGTGGTAATGTGGTTAAGCTCATTAAGAGACAAATGTGCGGGCTCGTCGAGCAAGGTAGGGTCCCGTAATCGAGGGATGGTATGCCATTTTTTCTTTTAGAGAAATATATTCTTGAACCTATACGTGATATAGGTTATGATTTGCGCGATCGTGATAGCGATGTTTGTGCATAAGTATGGTTCGTGTGCGGGAGATTCCAAGTTGAGTGGAATGATTCTAAGTATGCGTATATACTTAGCTTGTTGTGTGTATTATGGCAAGTGCTATCCAATTGTGAGGATTCACTTTTCGTTGGCCACGGTTGAGGTGTGATAAGTAGTAAGTGTTATCCATTAGGATTCACTTTTCGTCGGCTACTTATTGTTGTGGGGAATGCGTTTTCTGTTAGGAATCGCTTTTGTTTGGCCATGTGTGAGGAGAGGTAAGTGTGATCCGTATGGATGCGCTTTTGTCGGCATCTTGTTGCGTAGTGGTAAGTGGTAAACGTTCGATCTACCGCTTTTCGTCGGCCACGTACGTGTGAGGATGTGGGGCAAGTGGTATCCAATCGTGAGGATTCACTTTTCGTCGGCTCCATTGTGTTGTTTATTGGCCATATTTATTGGTGTGTTGTTACTTTAGCAATGTACATGATAAGGGTACGCTAAAGGGATTGCTAACTCGGTACGAGGTTTTGGGATGTTAGCATGTGTTTGTCATGCGATCGAGGCGTGAGTTCGTTCCGGTTTGGGAATGAATCGAGACTTAGTACTCGGTTTGGTAGATTTGGTAAATCACGGGTGATGATTTAAATCGAAAGGGTAACTTTTGAGTAAAGTCGCCTAAAGAAATTGTGTGAAATCTTCGGATTTGTGGAAATTGTTGTGGACATCGAAGTTTGGCGTATGTCGAAGGACCATGGAGCGTGGGTCATGTTGGTAAAGTGGCGAAATCACGGGGACGTGATCTAATTTAAGTGGGGGAGAGTTGTAAGACCTTAAACTAAAGTGTACAGGTGTACATAAACGTTGGATATTTAAATTGAATTAAACATAAACTAAAGTGGTGCGCGTCGCGCACCTATCTTGCGACTGAAATCTGCTTTTGCTATTTTGAGTTAAATGAAGGGCATTTTGGTCTTTTCACTTGAGGCCGAATGTGTAGCCATATTATCAGTTTGGGATCCAATTTTGGATCATATTTCACATCCACACACACTCCCATTTCATCTAGAGAGATAGAGATTTCTAGAGAGAGATTTGGAGATTTGTGGAAGAAGGAGCTTGAATCGATCAAAAGCTCGAGTGTTAAAGTTGTTCATCTCGCTCTTAGCTACGATGTGGTAGTATTGGTAAGTTCTAACTCCGAGTTTTCATAGTTTGATTAGTGTTCATAATTGGGGTTTTGATTTGGGTGTTCTTGAGTAAACCCACTAGTTGATAATTGGGTGAATGAGCTAGTAAATGGTGCTGATAACCATTATTGGTGGGTTTTGGGTTGGATGATGAAATTGATTAGTTGATAATCATGTTCGGATGTTAATATCACTAGTTAACTTAGGTTATAAGTGATTAATTGTATAAGCTTGCAAATGGGTGTTTTGACCTGAGATTAGGTCAAAATGGGTTTTGTGTAAATTGATGCAAGTAATATGTTTTGATGATGAAATCTAGAGTAAAATGAGTTGTTGGAACATAATCACGAGTTGATTTTGATTCCGAGGGTTTTCGGGTGAGATTTGAATTAATCAAAGTGGAAGTAAGTGCAATGTAACACCGTACTTTTTTTTAAATCACAGTGGAAGTATTTAAAGATTATAACATTTACATATTATAATACAACTGGTGTTACTTTTCAAAACAGTTATCCATAGTTATATTAAACATCAGAGTTCTTCAGTGTGTCAAACATAACCCAAGCATGATTATCTTCTTCCGTCCCTAGCATGCAAAACAATATAACCTGTAGGGGAGAAAATGTGGGGGATTAGCATAACGCTAAGTGAATGAGATATCTCAACAGATATTACTATCAAGTACCAAGCCTAGCTTTTAGGGATCATGCATCTGGTCATGGTCATGTAGACATAGCGTTACATAGCTATCATATAATAAAGCATCACACATCTGTATCATACAGAGCTAGGCCACCAATCAGAACTGCAATAGCATCAACAAGCTATTCACTAAAGGCACTACATGCACTACACTAACATAGCTCTACACAGCTATACAATAAGGGTATCAATAGCTCTACACAGCTGTTCACTAAGTATCAATAGCTCTACACGGCTATTCACTCTCATAGCACTAACGGCTATACATAGCACAAACGGCTATACATACAAGAGGATCGTTGACCCTGCCAGGTCTACAATTACTAGCTGATCAAGCTAGAGCTGTACCGACATCCCTCGTTATTGTTACACAGTATACCTCTCCAGATGTTTACATACGTCAATTGCAATATACTGTCATTACAATAACCAATGAGCCCAACCCTTCTATACACGGTTGACCTCTTCTGTCCCTTCTATACACAGACAGTTCTCACATGTGCACATAAATCACCTACAACCTCATGGTAGGAAACATCACTAATAACCACATGGTACCCTAATCAAGCATGCTATAGATTCAATCAATCGGGCAACCTGATAACAGCAGTATCACCTACTACTTATAATTACAACAGTAATCAACATGCATATATAGATTAGCATAATCTTTAATAACATAACAGCGGGTAGTAACTACACTTGTTACTAAATACCAATATCCATAAGGATAGTCCCACTCACCAATTACCAGCAAGAACTCAGTGGTCTAATGTTACTGAGTATTCTCCGTTCCTTTATCACCTGAGAATGATACAACCCGAGTCAGTAATCATTTCTTGATAACAACCCGACAATAAGAAAACAACACCAAAACCAACACTTAATCACTTTACAAGTGATCTTCCAACCGTACGAGTAACACCATCACACGCATGTTTGAGAACACTCAACCGTGCAGTTGACAACTCACTCGTACATTTGGTCTATGACCAAACATCCTACAATGAATCACATGATCCGTACGGTTCATCATACGAGTGACTAGTGACTCGTACAAGTCACGTATCATCCGTACGTATCATCACAATCAAAACATAAGTTGCTCATCACCACTCACTCGCACGGTTCACCACACGGTTGACTACCTCAAGCGTACGAGTGAATACTCACTCGTGCGAGTGAATACTCACTCGTGCGAGTGATGAAGAACAGTAGTAACATTCAACGAATAATCGATATCATACCATCAAATCATGCTATTAAGTCACTCAAATAAGTCTATGATCCATTATGGGCAAGTTTACCCAAAATCCTCTTCCATAGTAACTCCCGTATGAGTGTAAAATGGAGCATAAACGCCTTCGAATAACTTCGACACAAAATAAAGTTTGATTTAGTGTTTTAAAACCTTATCATTAGATACTACACCTCAAGACGATTCCAACGATAGTTTATTCATCAAAAACAGAGTTACGGTTTGAAAGTTACATCCCTTTCAATTTTCCCAAAAACTGGCCACTGCTCACTCGCACGGCTGAGGTCTCCCTTGTGCGAGTGACTCCTCAACCGCGTGGTTGAGCCTCAAAAGTGTGGTCACATGTACGGTTGAGCTGTCAAAAGTGTGGGTGCTGAAAATCAGTTCCAGCACGCTATTTTCGCGTTTTTTGCACCCAAAACTCGATTTTTGCTTGTTTTGGTCGATTCAATACATCAAGAATACCACATAACACATATATAAACTATTTCTAACATCAATTGAGCATAACAAATACATATAATCAAGAATCAAACCCAAAAATCATCAAACCCCATTTTAACCCAAAACCCACTTTAAAACCCAATTTAATTCATCAAATTCAGAGTTGTTTACCTTGTTCTGATCAGTGAAATCGGTAGAATAAGATCACCAAATTACAAGCTTTGATCTTAATACTTTGATTTTATGATTAGGGAGAGAAAGGAGGTGTTTAGGGTTTATATTTACCAAAAATGGTAAGGAAAAGGAACGTACGGTGCATATATCTATTTAGGGTTTCCTCATTGTAAGGAAACCCCATTCCCCCCGACACACGGGTATTTGTCAGTTATCTAAAACACAATGTACCTCATTAGGTGGCCCTAATTAGGTGCAATTCACATAACGAAACCTGTTCCGTGACCCTTGTCACAAAGCACACTTTTTCCCATACACCACTAATTATGAAAACATAATTATTAAAATCACTAATATTAATAAATTAATATTAACTAAGGATAAAAATGTCATTTACTACTAGACCCAGTTTAAGGGTGTTACAAATCTACCCCCTTAAGAAGATTCTGTCCTCGGAATCTGGTCAATCACTATTACAAAAGTCACAGGTTCATTACAACCTCTAATTTCTAAATCATAATCAAGTCCAAATGGTCATACCCAATTATTCTAACTTACTTAATCGGTCATCATTATCAGCGAACCTTCGATTGACCGATTACACATACTCACTTACCATAATTAATACTGAAATTCGACCCATTGTCATTCGAAACTTATCGTCGTTCCTGAAAAAATGCAAAGGATAGCTAATTATCAAGACAAACCACCGTCCAAACCATGACATTTGCTCCGTAAGTCATTCAACTAACCATTACCATACACAATTTCCGAGGTCAATTTATCAATCAAGATCCCAACCTTGTCACTGTAACACTCGGTACCATCAAATATACCAGATCGTTATCAGGTTTAACTTTTTATACAGTTAAATTCGCTCAAATTTCCAAGCAATGGCAACTGAGAATTTCATTTGCTTCACTAAAATATATACTTATGTTCATAGAATACGTCTTTAGTTCATCAAAATCGTCCAAGTTAATCATTTCATGCTCAACAATTCATTGTCCAATAGTCAGTCCACATTCCATGCATATTTCGAGTCATCTAAATTTCCTTCAGCTTCCCAGAATTTCTGCATGACTTATCCCAATATACTTCTGTTGGCCTGACACAAGTATATTATTCTAAATCATACCTTCATTCTAAGTCACTTATCAAGGAAAATCCTAAATGATTTCCACACTCATCAAGGCACACAATTTCCTATTAATCATCGGTAATCGGGAAATTTATTATATCACTGGTCAACAAGTCTCATCAGTCATATATCATCAATCATCAATCATCAAAAGATTCCTATATGGTTATCCAACTAAACCCGATCAAGTTATCATTTACAACATATCACCATAGTCCAAATTCAGTTGACGAAAGTCACACTATTTGCAAACCAATAATAGTCCATGTATTATTAATCCAATTCCCAAAGGTTACCACCGTTAACTGAAAATGTCACGCGACCATCATAGCATAGGAATTTAACAAGTCATACCATTCCATCCTAATGATATACTGGTCACAATCCCAAACATTGTCTAACATTCGGCTTTGTCTTCCAGTCATAACACATACCCGGTATGAATCCCCACTCAGGTCAAGGGTTTCCCCATCTTCTAAAAGATAACACGGGGAACACTACCCATAATTTACTTTCTAATGGTCACCACAAACTCAAACGAGTCCAAGGAAGGAAAATAATTCCTTAAGGCTTCACTACAGATTTCACGCAATTATTCCCATCAAGTATAGTAATGCATGAGGGCTAGCATCATAAGTAACATGCAATTCACATATGCATAGAAATTGTATACAGGATTCGAATTCATTATCACTAAACAATTAAAATACTACTCTATTCCAATTCTTATGATGCCACTATATGTGTCCCATCAGTTCTAGGAAAGGTAACATAATTCACATAAGCCATATGTAGTCTTATCAAATCTTGCATATCCCTATAACAAGTCAAACATGATAGAAAAGTTTCATACGATAACTAACCTGTCATAAAAAGCATGTCAAATCTATATCATGCATCACATTTGACAATTCTCAGAGAGCATGTCAGTCTATAGTCCAAAGAGGTCATGAACACTAATCAAAGGGATCAAGATCACAGTGATATCAATAGCAGCTCTAAGCACAACTGATGTAACTAGAGCCATCAAATAAGTTCTAGTTTAAAAACTTAAACAACAAATCACCATGCAACTTCATCATATCACAGAAGTTTAAGGCATACAATGTGATAATAGCTTAAAATTTTTATACAACACACAAACCTGAAATAAATCATATTTCGATCAAGGATCAAGGCTATTATAAGATACTACCCAATCCAAATCTATACAGACCACTACGTGTGTCTAGTCCATCAAAGGAAAAAGGGCACATTTCATATAAGCCCTGCACATTATAGATTAATCATGCATATATATATATATATATATATATATCAATACAAGCTACATGCATAATAATCAAATCACCCGTATCATACTTGACAAGTATAAATGAAAGCAAGGCAATCACAAGAAACATGGCAAACAATCAAAGGGAATAAGATCTTAATAATAACTTCAACAACTCTAAACACCGTTGTTATTACTGGAGTTGTTGCATCACCTGCTACATCTTCCTCATTAGGAAGACGCAATTATATCTCGGCAAATACAGTCAGTCAGAGCAGACTATAGACACATAAGGTGTTTGCCAACAATCAACAATACTTATAATAAATATAAAATTAATTAAGAACATACCTTTTAGATTCAAGAGGATTTACTCCTTTTCTGCTTCGTTACTGAACGCGATGATCCTCCTGTCGAACCCCCGATTGATCCTGACCTTGCCCCAGAATATAGCTTTCTCACGGATGGACATTGATCAGATCGATGACCTTCACTCTGGCAATTCCAACACACATTATCTTTATACGAACAAGACTGAACATTGTGTCCTATCAAACCACAACGGTAGCATCGACAGGTTCTTTCAGAACACTGTCCAACATGAGTTGCTCTACAATGAACACACAACATTTCCGATTTCGACTTTGATACACCCTGAGTCTGTTTTCTTTTCATCTTATTCCAAAAAGTCTTCTTTGACTTTGAACTAGATTGACTTATTGCTTGACTTTGCTGCTGAACACTTACATTTTCCTTTCTATGATTAATTGCAGCCTTAATATCATCCTCAGCCATTTTTGTCATAACAAAAGCTTGAGACAAAGTGGTGGCAATTCTTGCCATGGTTCTGTACTTCGGCAACAACATCTCCACAAAATGATCAATTTTTGATTGTTCATCAGGAACCCATTAATGTGCAAACCTTAGTTTATCAGTATACTGTTCAATTGCATCATCTACAGATAGCTGCTCGGTCATCTTTAACTCCAAAAATTCTCTCCTCAAATTTCCAATCTCATACGGGGTACAATACTGTTCGCACACTTTTTCATAAAACTGCTCCCAAGTGATTTGACTGAATTGTTCCTTTGTTACATGGGTAATGACAGAATCCTACTATACCATAGCTTTATTCTTCAATAACCGACAAGCAAAAGTAACTCTGAGTTTCGATTCACATTGACAAGCTTCAAATGCCCGGTCCACTTCTCTCAAACAATTTAAAGTGACATTCAGATTAGAACTGCCCGAACAGGTAGGAGGATTACAATTTAAAAACTGTTTATAGGTACACTACTTCTTGGTTTCTATTATGGATTGCTGAAATATCTGATATGGATACATCACTTGGTCAGAATGTGAATAATTGAACTGGAGTGAAATTTGGAATTGTCGTTGTGGTTGCTGTTATGCGTCTCTAACAGGCACAGACGCATATTGTGGTATCGAAAAACCTGGCGGTGCTGATGAATTAGTTATGGTTGGGGCAATAGTGGTATTAACTGGTTGTGACTGTTGTTGCTCTACGTATTCTATCCCTCATTTCTTTCAACTGACTATGTAACTGAAAATTAGACTTTCGCAAGTCATCTTCTGCATTATGGTCCTCTGAGGATGCTCTCACTATTCTGGGGATCAAGGGGGTATCGATGTCTCGAGTTTGATCATCAATACCTATCTTATCACAACATCTCACAAAAGCTTAGTGGATAATCGGTTAGTACCTAGCAACTAACACGTATTCCACCTACATTCACTTTCCCTTTCCCCCACTAGGATGTTTGACACAAATCCAATCAAGATTTGGGAACATGACATTCATTACAATGTACATGCTGCCAAACCTATGCTCTGATACCAACTTGTAACACCGTACTTTTTTTTTAAATCACAGCAGAAGTATTTAAAGCATATAACATTTACATATTATAATACAACTGGTGTTACTTTTCAAAACAGTTATCCATAGTTATATTAAACATCAGAGTTCTTCAGTGTGTCAAACATAACCCAAGCATGATTATCTTCTCCCGTCCCTAGCATGCAAAACAATATAACCTGTAGGGGAGAAAATGTGGGGGATTAGCATAACGCTAAGTGAATGAGATATCCCAACAGATATTACTATCAAGTACCAAGCCTGGCTTTTAGGGATCATGCATCTGGTCGTGGTCATGTGGACATAGAGTTACATAGCTATCATATAATAAAGCATCACACATCTGTATCATACAGAGCTAGGCCACCAATCAGAACAGCAATAGCATCAACAAGCTATTCACTAAAGGCACTACAGGCGCTACACTAACATAGCTCTACACGGCTATACAATAAGGGTATCAATAGCTACACAGCTATTCACTAAGTATCAATAGCTCTACACATCTATTCACTCTCATAGCACTAACGGCTATACATAGCACTAACTGCTATAAATACAAGAGGATCGTTGACCCTGCCAGGTCTACAACTACTAGCAGATCAAGCTAGAGCTGTACTGACAGCCCTAGTTATTGTCACACAGTATACCTATCCTGACGTTTACATACGTCAATTGCAATATACTGTCATTACAATAACCAATGAGCCCAACCCTTTTATACACGGTTGACCTCTTCTGTCCCTTCTATACACGGACAGTTCTCACATGTGCACATAAACCACCTACAACCTCATGGTAGGTAACATCAATAATAACCACAGGGTACCCTAATCAAGCATGCTATAGATTCAATCAATCGAGCAACCTGATAACAGCAGTATCACCTACTACTTATAATTACAACAGTAATCAACATGCATATATAGATTATCATAATCTTTAATAACATAACAGCGGATAGTAACTACACTTGTTACTAAATACCAATATCCATAAGGATAGTCCCACTCACCAATTACCAGCAAGAACTCAGTGGTCCAATGTTATTGAGTCTTCTCCGTTCCTTTATCACCTAAGAATGATACAATCCGAGTCAGTAATCATATCTTGATAACAACCCGACAATAAGAAAACAACACCAAAACCAACACTTAATCACTTTACAAGTGGTATGCCAACTGTACGAGTAACACCATCACACGCACATTTGAGAACACTCAACCGTACGGTTGACAACTCACTCGTACATTTGGTCTATGACCGAACATCTTACAATTAATCACATGATCCGTACGGTTCATCACACAAGTGACTAGTGACTCGTACGAGTCACGTATCATCCGTACGTATCATCACAATCAAAACATAAGTTGCTCATCACCACTCACTCGCACGGTTCACCACACGGTTGACTACCTCAAGCGTACGAGTGAATACTCACTCATGCGAGTGATGAAGAATAGTAGTAACATTCAATGAATAATCGATATCATACCATCAAATCATGCTATTTAGTCACTCAAATAAGTCTATGATCCATTATGGGCAAGTTTACCCAAAATCCTCTTCCATAGTAACTCCCGTATGAGTGTAAAATAGAGCATACACGCCTCCGAATAACTTCGACCCAAAATAAAGTTTGATTTAGTGTTTTAAAACCTTATCATTAGATACTACACCTCAATACAATTCCAACGATAGTTTATTCGTCAAAAATGGAGTTACGGTTTGAAAGTTACAGCCCTTTCAATTTTCCCAAAAATTGGCCACTACTCACTCGCACGGCTGAGGTCTCACTCGTGCGAGTTGAAAGGACCCATTCATATACCATTATAAACGATTCACAGTAGTTGATTTCATCGCGAGGTATTTGACCTCTATATGATACATTTTACAAACATTGCATTCGTTTTTAAAAGACAAACTTTCATTACATCGACAGTTGACGGTAAGCATACCATTTCATAACATAACCAACTATAATTGAATTATTAATGATTTTGATGAACTCGATGACTCGAATGCAACATCTTTTGAAATATGTCATGAATGGCTCTAAGTAATATTCTTAAAATGAGCTAATGCACAGCGGAAGATTTCTTTAATACCTGAGAATAAACATGCTTTAAAGTGTCAACCAAAAGGTTGGTGAGTTCATTAGTTTAACATAATCATTCATTCTCATCATAGTATTACTTTGATCATCATCATTCCATTAAAGAAATCGTTTGTTATCATCATAAAATTTTTCCTCTTTCTCGTCACCAACTTAATCTAATTCTAATCATCATCATAAGTTTTATTATAACATCATCCTTACTTAATCTAATCGTTATCATACTTGTTTATCATCACTATTATATTAAACATCCATGAATCATCATCACCTATATCATGGAATTATACGGAAGTCATAACACCCCCATCATTTATAAGCATTATTATGCTTTCGTTGTTTAGCAGTCATAGAAACATGGAACGATTTAGCACAGCAACAATGCTATCAACTTCCAATCAAGAAAAGGTTTTTGGCCCAATAAGGTACCGAGATATAGTGGCCCAAGTAGAAACCGAACCCACTTAAATAATCCACTAGTTGCCTTAAATCAAATAAAGTTATCAGGTTTTGTTCAATGAATCTTTATGAAATATAAAATAATAAACTGCCAACTAGATAGAGAAGGAAAAAGAAAACGGGTGGGTTCTGTTGGGGTTTGTCGGCCACAACAAGAAAAAGAGGAGGAACATGGACTCACCATCATTATTTAACAATTCTTTATCATATTAGTTAATCACTTGCATCCCCATATATCATCTTCGTAACAGTAATAATTATAGGAAAAGAATGCAGCTGTGGTAGGGTTTTTGGATAATAATATGTGATGGATTCTCGATCAGAACACAAGCACGTATAGCAGCAGTTTAAAATGAAGGTTTGTTGGTGAAGTAGAAAATAGAAATGGTTTTTGATAGTTCGGTTATGGTGTTTGTTTTGAACCGAAAACAGAAACACTGCAGATGTGGGTTTCAAATACACCGAACAATCAGCAGTTTTAATAATGGTGATGGCGGCTTCTATGTGGGTTCAAAGTGGTGGAAGGAGGTGAAGATAGTGGTTGTTCGAATGATGGTTGATGGTTGTAATGGGTTTAAAAGGGTGATGGTCCTTGGAATTGTACTAGCAACCGAAGATGGGTTGATTATCTTGGGTGGTGGTGGTTTGAATCATGAGGGTAATGGTTGATGTGATGAGCTCAACCCTTAACATAACCTTCAATATTTTATTCCCAAAGGTTGGCGATGGGGATTGAAGTGGTGTAAAATTTAGTGATGACAATTACTCGTCATACCCCAACTCTTTAGCATGAACTAGCTCTAATAAAATTTAACATGAAGTAGTAGCAAGTGTTGGTGATGATAATCGAAAACAGTAGCATTTTAAGGGGTGTGATATTGCTATAAATATACATATACTTCGTCGCAATATCAATCCAAAATGTTATGCTTTTTATGTGTATTCGAGTAGTTTTCGGTTTGTAATTGGTAAAAATGTCCAAAGCGTCGAATGAAATGTTATTATGGATTTTCAATGATATAAAGATCAAAATGAAGATAAAATGAAGATTTCTAATGAGCAACAAAAGACTACAACATCGCGCCTCAAGACTACAAGTCAAAATGATCGAAATCACGAAATCAGCGCGCCTGCACGAGAAAAATCATAACTAAATCATACGGACTCGAAAAAAGGCGAATCAGGTGTCCAGACGTCCGTAACTAAAAAATCTACAACCTCAAAGAATTGTACTTACACGAAACGTGTACAACTACACGAATCGTGTAATCTTTCGACCAGAAACAGATTCCAAATGAAAGTGGGGCGGCTGCTTTTTTTGTTTTAAAAGAATACTTTTTTCTCAATTGTGCTACAGCAGGATTCAACAAACTTTTGACTCAACTACTACCTACTACATCTATGTTAAATACAGAGTACGTTCAGAGACAGAAGGACACAATATAACACAGAGAATACAACATAAAATTACTATATCAAAATACTATTGTTATTTTTACTTGTATCTATTGTAATTAGTTTCAAGTATCAACTATTTAGGGGTATTGTTCGTGACAAAGGGTGTTATTGTACGCGTGAAAGGGGTGTTATTATTGTAATTTTTCTACCATTTGAAGTTAATGCAAGTGAAGATATTTTAGTAAGTTTACTCTGTTAAAATTAGCGTTGTTATTATGTTTGCATATCTATATTTTTATGTCTACCCTAGTGTAATGAATAGCTAAATTTCCCTAGTGTTTGCTTAAATGTAGAGCCCCTAGTGAAATGGATTGTTACCATTAGTAAAAGTTAAAATGTAACTTTAGTATTTTTAATATTGAGCCTAGTTAAAAGAACCATTTTTATGTAATTAGATATTTAACCCTTGCCACTTAATTTATTAAATTTAAATAACGAAAGTTATATTTATTTACATAAATTAAGCTTCAACATTAAAAAATGATCTAGACGAATTTATGGATAAGTTATTAACACCAATTTAGAAATAAACTTCGGTGGTTTGGGTGATATCAATAAATTATATGAAGGTGAAATTATAAAAAGGGAAACCGTTATAATTTGGGTATTGGCGAAGGTCAAAACTAGGCTAGGTCTCAATTTAAATACTTAGAGAATAGTAGCTTTCTAAAAAGAATCCAATGAAAATTAGATTTTATTTAGTTAAGTTGTAACCTTATATTTATTCGAGAGAAAAATGTAAAGTTCAATACTAAAACATTTTAAATAGGGCGTAAACTTAAAACAATCCATGGACCTAGGGGTGACACAATTAAGTAAACACTCCCATTTATCTTATTTATATTTCTTATAAAAGTATTATCATTATTATTTACGAATTATCGTTTTAAAGTATAAAAAATACATAAAAACAGTTATTTTTCGTAACAGTTAAGTTGTCACATATTTTTACACGTACACGAATCGTGTATGGTCACACGAATCGTGTAAGGCTAAAACGCGGCTACAGTACAGCTAGGTTAAAATTAGGGTTTTTGTTATTTAATTATATATATTTAGGTTATTAGTTATTTTAGTTATTTTAATTAAGTTAATTAGTTAAAGTTATTTAAAATACTTAAATACATGTTTTAATCCTAAAATTAGTATTAATCATTATAGGTTTATAAATTGTAACTAGTTTATAATTAGTAAATTAATTAAATTCCTTTTAATTTGTATTAGTTTTACTAAAAATGAATTTTAGTTAAATTAAATAAGTTTCTATTATAGTTGCTCAAAACAAAATTCTAAATATATAGTTTTATTAAAAATTACTATTTTACTAATTACCATCTAGTAATATAATTGTCGCATAAAAATTAGTATAAATTAATTTAGTTCCCTTTTAAGTTAATTATTGTAATCTTGTAATTTTATTTAGTAAATTAGTTAAGTTATTTTCTTTTACTGTTATACTATAAATTCCTAATCCAAAACCCCCTTTAATTAAGTTTGACATCAAAGACTGTTAAAAACCATTAAACACTCCATCTCCCTGTGGAACGAATCGGATTTACCGACAAACTAAACTACACGGATAGGACTAGTTGCCTATATATATGTGTGAAATCAACCTAAAATCTATAAAATACCACATATACAATAAATCAATTCGTGTAACAAAACAACTCAAATCCGTTCATAAATAAAGGTTACGTTCGCACACATCAACTTTTTGGCGCCGCTGCCGGGGAGTTGGCAGTTAAATAAATAGATAATTTTTCTGATTCGTAGTAGTAGTTGGATTTGTACGTGGACCGGTTGTTGGATCACCAATTTTATTGGTCAATAGAAGGATCCTGCCCCTCTGCTGCATCTTTTGGCTATTCAAAATGTGGGCAAAATCAGAAGGAAAATCTGTTGTTTAAGGGTTTTTATCATTGTTTTTATGTTATTCGATCCTCTCGAGGAAATTCATTTCCAAGAAAGTTCAAAGTTTTTGAATAAATCCTTTAATTCTTTGTACAATTTCCCAAATTGTATGATACGTTCAATCCTAAACTCGTTAAACTTAATCCGGAACCTCAAAGAATTAATAAAGGACAAAAACAACAAAAAGAAATAGGAAGTACTAGTAATTTTAAAACACCGAAAAACACTAAAAAAAAAAAAAAAAAAGAGAAACAAGTAGGTAACCCTAGATAAACCTTCAGTGTAGTGATCTCATAATAGAAATTAATGTATGAACTTACGTTCCTCCAACGCTGAATTAACTCCTTCACATTCTGAACCCGAAAGAAGATTCCACGAACGCTTAAGAACTCAAGAAGTAGAATCTCTTGCTAAAAATTTAGAGTCACTTTTCTTAGAATCCGACTCTGAACCAATAATTCAACCAATCATAGAGCCGATTATTAAAGAAGAAGAAATGGCTGATACAAATCAAACGATGGAAGCATTAATGAAGGCCACAAGAAAAGGTCAAGGCCACGCAATCATCCAACCCACGATGACCGATGGCTTTGAAATAAAAGGTCAATTTTTACACATGGTAACTAATACATGTCAATTCGGTGGAGCCCCAAATGAGGATGCTAACGAGCATCTTCGTAAGTTTGTAAGCATTTGCAAGCTTTTCAAAATCAAAGATGTCACCGATGAAGTTGCATGTTTAAAAATCTTTCCATGGTCATTAAAAGATGATGCAAGAGATTGGCTAGACTCATTACCAGAAGGTTATATTGAAAACTGGAATGATATGATGGATAAATTTTTGTCAGAATTCTTTCCTGCTTCAAAAGCAGCAAAATTACAAAGTGACATAAATCACTTTAAACAAAAGCCTAATGAAACTCTTTATGAAGCTTGGACCCAATTCAATAAAATGCTTCGAATATGTCCTCAACACGGGTTGAATACATTCCAAAAGGTCCAAATATTCTATAAAGGAGTCAATGTGGCAACTAGAAAAGATATAGATGTTGCAGCCGGAGGTTCGATCATGAAGAAAACACCTGAAGACGCTCACACAATCATTGCTGATTTAGCTTCCCATTCTCATAATTGGCATCAAGAAATAGAATTTTCTAGATCATCAAATGTTGCTAGTATTGAAAGCAATGATGAAATTGCTTCTTTAAAAGTTCAAATAGCAAATCAAGCAAGACAAATCGAGAAAGTAACCAAGGAAATGCATTCTATCAGAGTAGGATGTGAACTGTGCCAAGGTCCCCATCTTACTAGAGATTGTGATCAAAGTACAATGGAAGAACAAGCAAATTTCTTAGGATACTTACGAAAAGGTGAAATGAACTTCAGTGATTTTCCAGCCATAGAAGCAAACAACCGAAAATATCCTCCTATAAACAGCTATCAAGTAGGAGGACCTTCAGGAAATAATAATAATTATCAAAATAACAATAACTATCAAGGAGGAAATCCAGGTTACCAAAACAATCGGAATTTTCCAAATCAAAATCAAAGAAATCCACCACCAGGTTATAATAACCGAAATCAACCTCAACGAAATTACCAAAATAATTTCCAACAAAATCAACCACAACCACTAGCACTTATGCAACCACAACCATTAGCAATTATGCAACCTCAACCCGAGAGGAAATCTGGTTTAGAAGATCTCTTAAGAGATTTTATGGTTAAGCATGAGCAAAATGCAGAGCTCCAAACTCAGCAAATTCGAAATCAACAAGCCACGATTCAGATTTTAGAAAGAGATGTTGGAAGGATCTCACAGTTACTAGCAGAGAGACCACAAATTGCAAGTAATCCTCCGGTTATACTAAAGAAGAAGGATCCTCAAGCTCTAGCATATTCACAAGTGAATGCTATTTATAGTTTCTGTGAGGATGAAGCAAGTTTCAAAACACCGGAGCATAGTCCTATTTTTACTCTTGGGTGTGAAGATGATGATGAAGAGTGTGATGAGTTTATATTTTCTGATTTATCCAATATGGCAGATTACACTCCTTATCAAGAGATTGATGGTACCCGAGTTGAAAGTATGAAAAGTATAACATGTGAAAATGAAGAGATCCGAGTTGGTGACATAACTCCCGAGTATGCTGATTATTTGATGAGGCTGATGTCGGGAAATCATGCAGAAGTGCAGAAAATAGAAACCACCAAGCCTTCCGAATTTAGGGTTGATGATGATTTGAAGGTGATCAAGGAAGAAGTGAAAGATACGGTGAAGCAAGCACCTAAAGTGGAAGACTATAAAGAACCCATTCCATACCCGCATGCACTTTTATCCGAAAAACCAAAGGAGAATCATTGTAAGCCTTTAAATACGGATAATATTTGTGTAAATGTACCTTTGGTTGATGTTATTGCAGGTATGCCAAACTATGGGAAATTCTTGAATGATTTGATGGCAAAAGAAGGAGTGTGTGAGCAGGCATCATCCGCGTTCCTTGAAGCAGAATGTGCTGCTATTGTGAAAAAGAATGAATTGCCACCTAAGTTAGGTGATCCCGGACCATTCATAGTACCTTGTAAGCTTAATGATTCTAGAACTCTTAGATCATTAGCTGACTCGGGTGCAAGTATAAATCTCATGCCTTATTCCATTTACTCGCATTTGAACTTAGGCGAACTTAAACCGACCAATTCAGGCATTAGATTCATTGATCAGTCGGTTAATAAACCTATAGGGATTGCTGAAAACTTAGTAGTAAAAACAGGTGAACTTGAGTTTCTAGCTGACTTTGTAGTTGTAGACATGAAAGAAGATAAGTTTGTACCTATTATTTTAGGTAGACCATTCTTAGCAACTGCAAGTGCTTTAACAGATTGGAAAACAGGAAAACTAGTTTTGAAGGATAGAGGAAAGAGTGTAACCTATCAAACTGAGTTTAGTATGAACCCTCCACCCACACCGATAGTTTCAGTGAATATTGTTGACAATGTCAAACCCATTAGTCAACAAGCTAAGTGTGGGGAGGGTGATGAGGAGAAACTAGATAGTAAACCGCCCAATGATAGTGTTGTTGAGAAAACCATGAAAAAGTTATATGGTAGGGTTAGAAATGCTATGTCGAAAAAAGATGAACCTTTGAGAGAGAGATTGGTGTCAAACTTATCAAAATTTGAGAAAGATAAGTTAAAAAATTTAGTTAAAGAGTCAAGATTTTCGGACTCTTGGTTATTGTCAAAAATTAATGGCGAGAATGGTTGCGGTAATGGTTCTATTGGAGTAAAGAAGGGTGATGTTTATCACCCCGACGTTAGTTAAAATTGGGGTGGAGTCGCGTGAACGACTCGCTAATAAACTTCACACATTGTAAATAGTCCCATTCGTGTGTCTCGTTTTTATTTTAAATTCCTTTTTATTTGTATTTTTCATATACTTGTTTTAAAATTTAAAAATGTTAATCTTTTTAACACAAAAATAGAGTGTTTTTATTTTATTTTAAATTTGTTTTCGAAAAATATTAAAACTTTAACTTTTAATGAATTGAATTTTATAAATTGAATTTAAAAATTTATAAACTGATTAAGATCAGGTATAACAACCGAATTTCCGTTACAAATATAAATTTATAAAAGATATTTTAAATTTAATTGATTATAAGTTATATAAAAAAAAAAAAAAAAAAAAATTTAGTTTGTAATAACATAATTTTTTGGTGTGTATTGAAACTTATTATGTTTTTATTTTTTATATTAGCAAGAAAATATAGTGTGGGGTAAAAAAAAATGTGTTGTACGATTGAATTAAAACCCCATATTTTGTGTGTTTTTAACATGGTTTTGACAGGTACAGACGAAAATGCAATTAGACGAAACGAAACATCAAATTACATTGTGATACAAACATTGGATATGATCATAGGTAAAACAATTTGAAAATCCAAATCGGTTAACAAAGGAAGTTCCAAATACTCTACACTTTTTGTCCTCTCAAATTTATACATTATTATCTGATTTTATGTAATGAGGGCATTACATAATCTTAAGTGTGGGGTGGGAATATATAAATTCTCGAGAACCAATAAGTTATTGGTTTTTATGAAAATTTGAAAATTTTTAAACAAATGTATCTAATCAATTTTTAAGGTAACTACGAGCAATTAAAGATCAGGTGTAAAAACCGAAATTGTTGTCTCCATACATTAAAAATACATAAGTTTATTTGTTTAAAACTTATAAAAGAAAACCATTTATAACAAGAATTTATAAATCCTTATATTGAGAACCATTTATCACATGTTTCTTTGAAGTTTATTGCAGATATCATTGCTACAGAATGTATAAACCTGAATATTCCATTATCACGAATAATAGAGGATGAATCAAATCCATCCCGTAAGGAAGTAAAGTCTTCCGAATTGACACACTTGCTAATTTATGTTAGAAGATGTAGTCCAGAACAGCTGTAGGTTGACGAAAAATCTTGAAAAGTCATCCCTAAAATCGGCTGGAAATCCACCTAACCTCAGCATCAAAGAGGGTTTTTGGTGGTCAGACTTATCCTAACCATGAGATGGATCTGTCTCGTACAATGGGGGGGCACAATGCAAATTAGCTTTTAAGACTAATGAATCTAATCCCCAGATGGATGATCTCCGTAAAGATTAACTGCATCTATGTTTGACCGCGGTCAACATACATATGCCATAACAAATTGAGGTGTGCAAACTCATGGTTCACCGATGATATTTGGACACGATATAATTTTGTTCTAAAACTTATGCTATTTTATGAATTATATTTGTGTAAAACTATTTTTGGACATTTGGCTTCAAGTTCCATGATACTACAATCATGGGGGCGAATAGCTTGCTAATCGCCGACTGAGACTACGGTTTTCAGTTACCCTCAACCGGAATTTGAGGTTAAAACCGGAAAACGTGTCTAGTGTAAAAACTAGCATGACATTTTATAAAATCATAAAACGTTTTCACAAGGTCCAATTTTCCCTAAGGATCCAAATTTTTAAACCCTAATCACGAGTTTCATGTTTTTTTCTGTTGTCAGAACTTCGTTTCGTGTGGTGTGCGTGTGATCCAATAAATACTGTGTTGTGTAATATATTTCATATAGCGTGTGTTTCATTTCGTGTAGTGTGTGTTGTGTGATCTAAATGTTCGATAAAGAAAAATATATAATGGTCTAATTCTGTTAAAAGATGTAATTGCTTGAGGACAAGCAACGTTCAAGTGTGGGGTAATTTGATATTGCTATAAATATACATATACTTCGTCGCAATATCAATCCAAAATGTTATGCTTTTTATGTGTATTCGAGTAGTTTTCGGTTTGTAATTGGTAAAAATGTCCAAAGCGTCGAATGAAATGTTATTATGGATTTTCAATGATATAAAGATCAAAATGAAGATAAAATGAAGATTTCTAATGAGCAACAAAAGACTACAACATCGCGCCTCAAGACTACAAGTCAAAATGATCGAAATCACGAAATCAGCGCGCCTGCACGAGAAAAATCATAACTAAATCATACGGACTCGAAAAAAGGCTAATCAGGTGTCCAGACGTCCGTAACTAAAAAATCTACAACCTCAAAGAATTGTACTTACACGAAACGTGTACAACTACACGAATCGTGTAATCTTTCGACCAGAAACAGATTCCAAATGAAAGTGGGGCGGCTGCTTTTTTTGTTTTAAAAGAATACTTTTTTCTCAATTGTGCTACAGCAGGATTCAACAAACTTTTGACTCAACTACTACCTACTACATCTATGATACAGAGTACGTTCAGAGACAGAAGGACACAATATAACACAGAGAATACAACATAAAATTACTATATCAAAATACTATTGTTATTTTTACTTGTATCTATTGTAATTAGTTTCAAGTATCAACTATTTAGGGGTATTGTTCGTGACAAAGGGTGTTATTGTACGCGTGAAAGGGGTGTTATTATTGTAATTTTTCTACCATTTGAAGTTAATGCAAGTGAAGATATTTTAGTAAGTTTACTCTATTAAAATTAGCGTTGTTATTATGTTTGCATATCTATATTTTTATGTCTACCCTAGTGTAATGAATAGCTAAATTTCCCTAGTGTTTGCTTAAATGTAGAGCCCCTAGTGAAATGGATTGTTACCATTAGTAAAAGTTAAAATGTAACTTTAGTATTTTTAATATTGAGCCTAGTTAAAAGAACCATTTTTATGTAATTAGATATTTAACCCTTGCCACTTAATTTATTAAATTTAAATAACGAAAGTTATATTTATTTACATAAATTAAGCTTCAACATTAAAAAATGATCTAGACGAATTTATGGATAAGTTATTAACACCAATTTAGAAATAAACTTCGGTGGTTTGGGTGATATCAATAAATTATATGAAGGTGAAATTATAAAAAGGGAAACCGTTATAATTTGGGTATTGGCGAAGGTCAAAACTAGGCTAGGTCTCAATTTAAATACTTAGAGAATAGTAGCTTTCTAAAAAGAATCCAATGAAAATTAGATTTTATTTAGTTAAGTTGTAACCTTATATTTATTCGAGAGAAAAATGTAAAGTTCAATACTAAAACATTTTAAATAGGGCGTAAACTTAAAACAATCCATGGACCTAGGGGTGACACAATTAAGTAAACACTCCCATTTATCTTATTTATATTTCTTATAAAAGTATTATCATTATTATTTACGAATTATCGTTTTAAAGTATAAAAAATACATAAAAACAGTTATTTTTCGTAACAGTTAAGTTGTCACATATTTTTACACGTACACGAATCGTGTATGGTCACACGAATCGTGTAAGGCTAAAACGCGGCTACAGTACAGCTAGGTTAAAATTAGGGTTTTTGTTATTTAATTATATATATTTAGGTTATTAGTTATTTTAGTTATTTTAATTAAGTTAATTAGTTAAAGTTATTTAAAATACTTAAATACATGTTTTAATCCTAAAATTAGTATTAATCATTATAGGTTTATAAATTGTAACTAGTTTATAATTAGTAAATTAATTAAATTCCTTTTAATTTGTATTAGTTTTACTAAAAATGTATTTTAGTTAAATTAAATAAGTTTCTATTATAGTTGCTCAAAACAAAATTCTAAATATATAGTTTTATTAAAAATTACTATTTTACTAATTACCATCTAGTAATATAATTGTCGCATAAAAATTAGTATAAATTAATTTAGTTCCCTTTTAAGTTAATTATTGTAATCTTGTAATTTTATTTAGTAAATTAGTTAAGTTATTTTCTTTTACTGTTATACTATAAATTCCTAATCCAAAACCCCCTTTAATTAAGTTTGACATCAAAGACTATTAAAAACCATTAAACACTCCATCTCCCTGTGGAACGAATCGGATTTACCGACAAACTAAACTACACGGATATGACTAGTTGCCTATATATATGTGTGAAATCAACCTAAAATCTATAAAATACCACATATACAATAAATCAATTCGTGTAACAAAACAACTCAAATCCGTTCATAAATAAAGGTTACGTTCGCACACATCAACTTTTTGGCGCCGCTGCCGGGGAGTTGGCAGTTAAATAAATAGATAATTTTTCTGATTCGTAGTAGTAGTTGGATTTGTACGTGGACCGGTTGTTGGATCACCAATTTTATTGGTCAATAGAAGGATCCTGCCCCTCTGCTGCATCTTTTGGCTATTCAAAATGTGGGCAAAATCAGAAGGAAAATCTGTTGTTTAAGGGTTTTTATCATTGTTTTTATGTTATTCGATCCTCTCGAGGAAATTCATTTCCAAGAAAGTTCAAAGTTTTTGAATAAATCCTTTAATTCTTTGTACAATTTCCCAAATTGTATGATACGTTCAATCCTAAACTCGTTAAACTTAATCCGGAACCTCAAAGAATTAATAAAGGACAAAAACAACAAAAAGAAATAGGAAGTACTAGTAATTTTAAAACACCGAAAAACACTAAAAAAAAAAAAAAAGAGAAACAAGTAGGTAACCCTAGATAAACCTTCAGTGTAGTGATCTCATAATAGAAATTAATGTATGAACTTACGTTCCTCCAACGCTGAATTAACTCCTTCACATTCTGAACCCGAAAGAAGATTCCACGAACGCTTAAGAACTCAAGAAGTAGAATCTCTTGCTAAAAATTTAGAGTCACTTTTCTTAGAATCCGACTCTGAACCAATAATTCAACCAATCATAGAGCCGATTATTAAAGAAGAAGAAATGGCTGATACAAATCAAACGATGGAAGCATTAATGAAGGCCACAAGAAAAGGTCAAGGCCACGCAATCATCCAACCCACGATGACCGATGGCTTTGAAATAAAAGGTCAATTTTTACACATGGTAACTAATACATGTCAATTCGGTGGAGCCCCAAATGAGGATGCTAACGAGCATCTTCGTAAGTTTGTAAGCATTTGCAAGCTTTTCAAAATCAAAGATGTCACCGATGAAGTTGCATGTTTAAAAATCTTTCCATGGTCATTAAAAGATGATGCAAGAGATTGGCTAGACTCATTACCAGAAGGTTATATTGAAAACTGGAATGATATGATGGATAAATTTTTGTCAGAATTCTTTCCTGCTTCAAAAGCAGCAAAATTACAAAGTGACATAAATCACTTTAAACAAAAGCCTAATGAAACTCTTTATGAAGCTTGGACCCAATTCAATAAAATGCTTCGAATATGTCCTCAACACGGGTTGAATACATTCCAAAAGGTCCAAATATTCTATAAAGGAGTCAATGTGGCAACTAGAAAAGATATAGATGTTGCAGCTGGAGGTTCGATCATGAAGAAAACACCTGAAGACGCTCACACAATCATTGCTGATTTAGCTTCCCATTCTCATAATTGGCATCAAGAAATAGAATTTTCTAGATCATCAAATGTTGCTAGTATTGAAAGCAATGATGAAATTGCTTCTTTAAAAGTTCAAATAGCAAATCAAGCAAGACAAATCGAGAAAGTAACCAAGGAAATGCATTCTATCAGAGTAGGATGTGAACTGTGCCAAGGTCCCCATCTTACTAGAGATTGTGATCAAAGTACAATGGAAGAACAAGCAAATTTCTTAGGATACTTACGAAAAGGTGAAATGAACTTCAGTGATTTTCCAGCCATAGAAGCAAACAACCGAAAATATCCTCCTATAAACAGCTATCAAGTAGGAGGACCTTCAGGAAATAATAATAATTATCAAAATAACAATAACTATCAAGGAGGAAATCCAGGTTACCAAAACAATCGGAATTTTCCAAATCAAAATCAAAGAAATCCACCACCAGGTTATAATAACCGAAATCAACCTCAACGAAATTACCAAAATAATTTCCAACAAAATCAACCACAACCACTAGCACTTATGCAACCACAACCATTAGCAATTATGCAACCTCAACCCGAGAGGAAATCTGGTTTAGAAGATCTCTTAAGAGATTTTATGGTTAAGCATGAGCAAAATGCAGAGCTCCAAACTCAGCAAATTCGAAATCAACAAGCCACGATTCAGATTTTAGAAAGAGATGTTGGAAGGATCTCACAGTTACTAGCAGAGAGACCACAAATTGCAAGTAATCCTCCGGTTATACTAAAGAAGAAGGATCCTCAAGCTCTAGCATATTCACAAGTGAATGCTATTTATAGTTTCTGTGAGGATGAAGTAAGTTTCAAAACACCGGAGCATAGTCCTATTTTTACTCTTGGGTGTGAAGATGATGATGAAGAGTGTGATGAGTTTATATTTTCTGATTTATCCAATATGGCAGATTACACTCCTTATCAAGAGATTGATGGTACCCGAGTTGAAAGTATGAAAAGTATAACATGTGAAAATGAAGAGATCCGAGTTGGTGACATAACTCCCGAGTATGCTGATTATTTGATGAGGCTGATGTCGGGAAATCATGCAGAAGTGCAGAAAATAGAAACCACCAAGCCTTCCGAATTTAGGGTTGATGATGATTTGAAGGTGATCAAGGAAGAAGTGAAAGATACGGTGAAGCAAGCACCTAAAGTGGAAGACTATAAAGAACCCATTCCATACCCGCATGCACTTTTATCCGAAAAACCAAAGGAGAATCATTGTAAGCCTTTAAATACGGATAATATTTGTGTAAATGTACCTTTGGTTGATGTTATTGCAGGTATGCCAAACTATGGGAAATTCTTGAATGATTTGATGGCAAAAGAAGGAGTGTGTGAGCAGGCATCATCCGCGTTCCTTGAAGCAGAATGTGCTGCTATTGTGAAAAAGAATGAATTGCCACCTAAGTTAGGTGATCCCGGACCATTCATAGTACCTTGTAAGCTTAATGATTCTAGAACTCTTAGATCATTAGCTGACTCGGGTGCAAGTATAAATCTCATGCCTTATTCCATTTACTCGTATTTGAACTTAGGCGAACTTAAACCGACCAATTCAGGCATTAGATTCATTGATCAGTCGGTTAATAAACCTATAGGGATTGCTGAAAACTTAGTAGTAAAAACAGGTGAACTTGAGTTTCTAGCTGACTTTGTAGTTGTAGACATGAAAGAAGATAAGTTTGTACCTATTATTTTAGGTAGACCATTCTTAGCAACTGCAAGTGCTTTAACAGATTGGAAAACAGGAAAACTAGTTTTGAAGGATAGAGGAAAGAGTGTAACCTATCAAACTGAGTTTAGTATGAACCCTCCACCCACACCGATAGTTTCAGTGAATATTGTTGACAATGTCAAACCCATTAGTCAACAAGCTAAGTGTGGGGAGGGTGATGAGGAGAAACTAGATAGTAAACCGCCCAATGATAGTGTTGTTGAGAAAACCATGAAAAAGTTATATGGTAGGGTTAGAAATGCTATGTCGAAAAAAGATGAACCTTTGAGAGAGAGATTGGTGTCAAACTTATCAAAATTTGAGAAAGATAAGTTAAAAAATTTAGTTAAAGAGTCAAGATTTTCGGACTCTTGGTTATTGTCAAAAATTAATGGCGAGAATGGTTGCGGTAATGGTTCTATTGGAGTAAAGAAGGGTGATGTTTATCACCCCGACGTTAGTTAAAATTGGGGTGGAGTCGCGTGAACGACTCGCTAATAAACTAGTTTCGTGTGGTGTCAGAACTTGTTTTTTTAAACCCTAATCACGAGTTTCATGTTTTTTTCTGTTGTCAGAACTTCGTTTCGTGTGGTGTGCGTGTGATCCAATAAATACTGTGTTGTGTAATATATTTCATATAGCGTGTGTTTCATTTCGTGTAGTGTGTGTTGTGTGATCTAAATGTTCGATAAAGAAAAATATATAATGGTCTAATTCTGTTAAAAGATGTAATTGCTTGAGGACAAGCAACGTTCAAGTGTGGGGTAATTTGATATTGCTATAAATATACATATACTTCGTCGCAATATCAATCCAAAATGTTATGCTTTTTATGTGTATTCGAGTAGTTTTCGGTTTGTAATTGGTAAAAATGTCCAAAGCGTCGAATGAAATGTTATTATGGATTTTCAATGATATAAAGATCAAAATGAAGATAAAATGAAGATTTCTAATGAGCAACAAAAGACTACAACATCGCGCCTCAAGACTACAAGTCAAAATGATCGAAATCACGAAATCAGCGCGCCTGCACGAGAAAAATCATAACTAAATCATACGGACTCGAAAAAAGGCGAATCAGGTGTCCAGACGTCCGTAACTAAAAAATCTACAACCTCAAACAATTGTACTTACACGAAACGTGTACAACTACACGAATCGTGTAATCTTTCGACCAGAAACAGATTCCAAATGAAAGTGGGGCGGCTGCTTTTTTTGTTTTAAAAGAATACTTTTTTCTCAATTGTGCTACAGCAGGATTCAACAAACTTTTGACTCAACTACTACCTACTACATCTATGTTAAATACAGAGTACGTTCAGAGACAGAAGGACACAATATAACACAGAGAATACAACATAAAATTACTATATCAAAATACTATTGTTATTTTTACTTGTATCTATTGTAATTAGTTTCAAGTATCAACTATTTAGGGGTATTGTTCGTGACAAAGGGTGTTATTGTACGCGTGAAAGGGGTGTTATTATTGTAATTTTTCTACCATTTGAAGTTAATGCAAGTGAAGATATTTTAGTAAGTTTACTCTGTTAAAATTAGCGTTGTTATTATGTTTGCATATCTATATTTTTATGTCTACCCTAGTGTAATGAATAGCTAAATTTCCCTAGTGTTTGCTTAAATGTAGAGCCCCTAGTGAAATGGATTGTTACCATTAGTAAAAGTTAAAATGTAACTTTAGTATTTTTAATATTGAGCCTAGTTAAAAGAACCATTTTTATGTAATTAGATATTTAACCCTTGCCACTTAATTTATTAAATTTAAATAACGAAAGTTATATTTATTTACATAAATTAAGCTTCAACATTAAAAAATGATCTAGACGAATTTATGGATAAGTTATTAACACCAATTTAGAAATAAACTTCGGTGGTTTGGGTGATATCAATAAATTATATGAAGGTGAAATTATAAAAAGGGAAACCGTTATAATTTGGGTATTGGCGAAGGTCAAAACTAGGCTAGGTCTCAATTTAAATACTTAGAGAATAGTAGCTTTCTAAAAAGAATCCAATGAAAATTAGATTTTATTTAGTTAAGTTGTAACCTTATATTTATTCGAGAGAAAAATGTAAAGTTCAATACTAAAACATTTTAAATAGGGCGTAAACTTAAAACAATCCATGGACCTAGGGGTGACACAATTAAGTAAACACTCCCATTTATCTTATTTATATTTCTTATAAAAGTATTATCATTATTATTTACGAATTATCGTTTTAAAGTATAAAAAATACATAAAAACAGTTATTTTTCGTAACAGTTAAGTTGTCACATATTTTTACACGTACACGAATCGTGTATGGTCACACGAATCGTGTAAGGCTAAAACGCGGCTACAGTACAGCTAGGTTAAAATTAGGGTTTTTGTTATTTAATTATATATATTTAGGTTATTAGTTATTTTAGTTATTTTAATTAAGTTAATTAGTTAAAGTTATTTAAAATACTTAAATACATGTTTTAATCCTAAAATTAGTATTAATCATTATAGGTTTATAAATTGTAACTAGTTTATAATTAGTAAATTAATTAAATTCCTTTTAATTTGTATTAGTTTTACTAAAAATGTATTTTAGTTAAATTAAATAAGTTTCTATTATAGTTGCTCAAAACAAAATTCTAAATATATAGTTTTATTAAAAATTACTATTTTACTAATTACCATCTAGTAATATAATTGTCGCATAAAAATTAGTATAAATTAATTTAGTTCCCTTTTAAGTTAATTATTGTAATCTTGTAATTTTATTTAGTAAATTAGTTAAGTTATTTTCTTTTACTGTTATACTATAAATTCCTAATCCAAAACCCCCTTTAATTAAGTTTGACATCAAAGACTATTAAAAACCATTAAACACTCCATCTCCCTGTGGAACGAATCGGATTTACCGACAAACTAAACTACACGGATAGGACTAGTTGCCTATATATATGTGTGAAATCAACCTAAAATCTATAAAATACCACATATACAATAAATCAATTCGTGTAACAAAACAACTCAAATCCGTTCATAAATAAAGGTTACGTTTCTGCACATCAGGGTGTTTTAAAATGGTGGTTTGTGATGAGAGATATGTCTACAAGAAGGAAGCAGAGGAAGATGTAAATGTTATATCTATATCGTGATGTTTTTATTCATGCACCCACTAAGTATTAATATATATAAAGAGATGATAAGAGATATGGTGGAATGCATAATCGTAACTGAAAGTATCTAGACGTGTGAAGAAAAACAAAAATCTATTACAGTAATTATCAATCTACAATAGTGATATTCAATCAGTGATATCATTCGGTTATATGTTTCCATCAAATGAAAACTTAAATCAAATATTTTAATAATAATATAATAATTATAATATCATTTATAATATAAACGTGTGATAAGTTAGCCGTCGCCTTTCACGGGCTGAATTTCGTACTCCGTTATTAATCAGTGGCGGATAAAAGTATTCGGAAAAATTCCATATTTTTAGATTAAATATATTTATTTAATTTGGTCATTATGGTATAAAATTCGATCATGAATTATTAAATAAAAATTACGTCAACTGTCCCTCTCATTTATGGGTGAAATATAAAAAGTGTTGAAATTTATTAATTAGCTTCTAAATATATTTTTAATAAACCTAAAATTTATATAGCTCATTTTCAGATCACCGTTTATTTTAAAATAATATAAGTTCCTTTTTAATTTGTTTACTATCAATTGAATGACAAATGAGCGTTTCCGTCGTCTACTAAATAATTTTGAAATCCCAAAATATATATTTAATATACTTTATTTATATATATATAGATATATTTTAAATAATAATTATTATAATATCCTATTTTTATTTTATTAATTTTTTTTATAATAACAACATATAATACTTCAAATTATATTTTGAATTATTATTATTATTATTATTATATATATATATATATATATATATATATATATATATATATATATATATATACATACACACATATTTATTTACAATTAATTGTTCGTGAATCGTCGAGAGCAGTCGAAGGGTAAATGAATATATAAAATAATTCAAAAATTTTTGAGACTCAACATTACAGACTTTGCTTATGGTATCGAAATCATAATTAGATTAGGTTTAAATTTAGTCGAAAATTCCCGGGTCGTCACAGTACCTACCCGTTAAAGAAATTTCATCCCGAAATTTGAGTGAGGTCGTCATGGCTAACAATAAAAATATTTTCATGACGAATATGAGTTGATAAATAGATTTTTATCGTCATTGAGTAATGTGAATAAAAAAAATTTGATTATTCGAAGAGTACGAATGAAGCTATCACAAAAGATTGGAATATGAAAAGTAAAGATTTGTTTTAACTTTTGGCAGAGTTAGGGTTGAATTCTAGAATTCAAGGGATTTAAAGAAAATCTTCGAAATCTAAAAGATTTGATTCTTCAGCGAGTAAGGAAATTAAGATCTCTATAATTAAATACGATGATGTGCCTCGATTACTCTGTCTGATACTTTCATTATAAATTAAACTCTTCCGTTCCATTATTCTCACCATTCCTATACTTTATTTCTTAGTTCATACATCCAAAAGATCGTAAAAATGTTTAATCCCATTCTAATCCTTGATATTTTCTGAATTATCATTTCTGTCATTCTTCTTTTCAATCTTCCACCAGAAAGATTTGGTTACTTCTACTATTACCTTGGGATGATATTATGCTTAATTCTACTGTGTCTTTATGTTACTATTCTTATTAATATCCACGGTTTGTAACCTCCGTGTTGTTATTGGCCTTAATATTTTCTCTTATATTTTGGAGCTCTTTGCCTTTTTATTATCCTCCCGACCTCTAGTAAAGCGAGTAACGGTTCAGAATTCGTAAGTATGGAATTTCAGATAAACATCATGTTCTAAATAAGAAAGAATGTATTAGCACGATTTGATTTGTCAATTTACCAGAATCACTGAGAATAGAACTATCAAGAATATATTTTCTTGATATATTCAGAAGTTAATCAGAATAAAAGAGTTATGTAACATGACACATGATGACGTTATAATCTGTGAATCATCATGTTCCATTTAGAAACTCAGCATCACTTACTGTAATATAATCACGTTGATCAAGTGTCATTATATTATACTAACTCATGCATCAATTACTAACATTACTTCAATAACATTCATATTTTAAGCTCGAAAGTTTACAGAATATAGAAACTAACAGTTTCTATATGATGTAACACTGATATCACGAAGAGATTAATGATTTCAGATAAGAATAGTTATGAAAATATCTTCAGAAATATGGAGGATATTTATAATGAAAGATACGATGATATCTTGGAATTTCTAATATCGAAGGATGGTGAAGAAAATTTTTCCACAAGAGTTTGGAGTCAGAAACAAGGTATTCGCTAAAGATTTCATCAGAAACAGAATCATCAGGATTCTTAATGTAAAAGTTTAGTCCTTGTGATTTGTTCAGAGACTCCTTCGTAGTTTGCTCAATCAGTTTTTCAGTTTCAAACTTTTTCTGAGCTTTGCCAACAGACAATTCTTTATCATCAACTTTTGGCTGTTGAGGTCGTTTACAGTTTTTGTTGCTTCATTCAACTTTTTAAAATTCAGAGTATTAATTCGCAGACTGGGTGCTTTTCAGAATTTCAAAATGAAAGATCATAATTCTAAGAGATAAATGTTATATGGATACATATAACTGTTGATGTGGCAAAATTGCGAGACTCACAATACAGATTTGTTGATTCCCGGTAATTGGTATGGCAATTCTTGTTACAAGATGCGGATGAGTACATGATGAGACTTCAATAGATAAATATAGTGATTTGTCGGAGGGATTTAAACCAAGGAGCAACGAGGTTGCTGGTACGTCTACTGATAATATGGTGGGATATAAAAGGTTCCCCGGTAACAACAAAAGGGCACGCATATATATCAAGTTTATAATAAGGTTAATCTGAATGAAAATCAAAGTTGACTTGCTGGAGCTGTGATAAAATTGACTAATTTTGGAAAGGGATTGCAAAGTTATTTTAGGTAATAACAACGCCAAAAGAGCTAGCACAGATACGTGTTAAACGTTTACTCATGTTCCGAGTGTTTTCAGGTGCATAACTATATGTATCAATCTTTTCTTCCGTAGATGAAGTGCGGTTGGTTCATCTTCTCAATTGAGGTGTTTTCAAGAATCATGAAAGGTTTGAACGCAGATTAGAATTTTCAAGATACAAATGGCGTTTAAGATGAAATCAAGTGGCAAACTTGAAGAATTATTTAGTTTCATATATTATAATCAATATTTTAATTCATTTTAATTGTCCAATGTCATTAGTCCACAGTCGATAATCCACAGTTAATAGTCCAATAATTCATATATAATTTAATATATAATATTCAAATTAATTAATACGTATCGTGACCCGTGTACATGTCTCAGACTCGATCACAACTCAAAGTATATATATTATTGTAGAATCAACCTCAACCCTGTATAGCGAACTCCAGCATTGCTGCATATAGAGTATCTATGGTTATTCCAAATAATAAATATAGATGTGTCGATATGATATGTCAAAACCTTGTATACGTGTCCCGATATTTAAAGTGAGTAAAATAAATAACAGAAATTAAATGACGATAAATAAAGTGCGTAAAGTAAATAACAGAAATTAAATGACGATAAATAAAATTGCGATAATTAAATTGCGATAAATAAACTGCGATAAATAAAATGTAATCAGTTAGCTAGGAACAGTTAGCGTGGATTCTTAACAAAATTTTTCATAGTTAATTTGTTTGTTTCTAACAAATTTTATTTTGTCCAATATTTTCTTCATTATGCCACTTGTTGGATTCTGGTAAATAAAAATCCAAATATGAAATTGTATGAAAATGGTTATTTTGTGGTGAACGGATTCGTATATCTTGTGGATGTAAGTAGGATAGTAAATGACTATTGAATCAGATTCGAAGAATGTACAGTGTAACTTATTTATGTGAAATCTAAATATTCCTGGGGTATTACCTACCCGTTAAAATATTTTCACCATTAACAGTTTGTACAAAAGAATTTTTAATTACAATCTTTATGAAAACGTATATACGCATATATTTTCTTCAGATGTAATCATAGATTTAATGAGTTAATATGATATTAAACTCATTTGGTTTATGTTTAGAACTAGAGTACATAATCTCTAAAACATTAGAGGTTACATAACCATCATGTCGAAATAACATATATGATGTAGAACGTCATGTAGAACGATAATTATTCTCGAGGTACAGAATGAGATGTTGAGGCATGTGATGTTGAAACTTGGGTTGTTAGTGGTACTGTTGGTGCCGGTGATGTTGGTGAAGCTGGTAGGTTTTACATCATGTTTTCCAAATTGATTACTCGGGCGCGAAGCTCGTTGACTTCTTCCATTATTCCGGGATGATTGTCGGTTGGAACGAGCGAATGAATAAGGTTTAGGATTTTTGATAGAATATAATCGTGGCGAGATGTTCAGGAAATGAGAGTGAAATTGGTGTTTCGGATTGGTTCGCCGGTGAATGCTTCAAGTTCTTCGCCCAGCAGACAATATGGTAGATGAAAGGGATCGCTTCTTCTTATCTCCAATGATTAAGTACACTACGAACCCATCAGATGATTTGAAGATGACTAGTTGGTTAATCCATTTCGTTTACACTGCTTTAGGAGCTTAGGTGAAACTCCATATCGGAATAGCTGTCGGAATCCGAGGAATTCAAACTGGTTGAGGGATTCATCTCGTACGATCATTTGAAGAATTTTTCGATAAGAAATAGATTATAGGATGTAGATTAGTACCCTGCAATACATAATTTGCATATGCATATATAATACTGAAATCCCATAAGTTACGGAGAAATCTACGGAAGCTGTCAGGCAAAGGTAACAATAACAGATACGCTAAGATATGAATTTATCTATACACTGTCTATGCAATAGAGGCAGTAAGACATGTCTAGACTAAGAATGATAAGCAGGTAATTTCCTAATGATGATAAGCAGATGGTTTTCGACTAGAAATGATAAGCAAAATTTTTGACATGCAGACACGGTCGAAGTCCAGACTCACTAATGCATCTAAACAACTATCAGTTAGACACACTAATGCAAGACCTGGTTCGATAGGACCACCGCTCTGATACCAACTGAAAGGACCTGTTCATATACATTGTAAACGATTCACAGTAGTTGATTTCATCGCGAGGTATTTGACCTCTATATGATACATTTTACAAACATTGCATTCGTTTTTAAAAGACAAACTTTCATTACATCGACAGTTGACGGTAAGCATACCATTTCATAATATAACCAACTATAATTGAATTATTAATAATCTTGATGAACTCGACGACTCGAATGCAATGTCTTTTGAAATATGTCATGAATGGCTCCAAGTAATATCCTTAAAATGAGCTAATGCACAGCGAAAGATTTCTTTAATACCTGAGAATAAACATGCTTTAAAGTGTCAACCAAAAGGTTGGTGAGTTCATTAGTTTAACATAATCATTCTTTCTCATCATAGTATTACTTTGATCATCATCATTCCATTAACGAAATTGTTTGTTATCATCATAAAATTTTTCCACTTTCTCGTCACCAACTTAATCTAATTCTAATCATCATCATAAGTTTTATTATAACATCATCCTTACTTAATCTAATCATTATCATACTTGTTTATCCTCACTATTATAATAAACATCCATGAATCATCACCACCTATATCATGGAATTATACGAAAGTCATAACACCCCCATCATTTATAAGCATTATTATGCTTTCGTTGTTTAGCAGTCATAGAAACATGGAACGATTTAGCACAGCAACAATGCTATCAACTTCCAATCAAGAAAAGGTTTTCGGTCCAATAAGGTACCGAGATATAGTGGCCCAAGTAGAAACCGAATCCACTTAAATATTCCACTAGTTGCCTTAAATCAAATAAAGTTATCAGGTTTTGTTCAATGAATCTTTATGAAATATAAAATAATAAACTGCCAACTAGATAGAGAAGGAAAAAGAAAACGGGTGGGTTCTGTTGGGGTTTGTCGGCCACAACAAGAAAAAGAGGAGGAACATGGACTCACCATCATTATTTAACAATTCTTTATCATATTAGTTAATCACTTGCATCCCCATATATCATCTTCGTAACAGTAATAATTATAGGAAAAGAACGCATCTGTGGTAGGGTTTTTGGATAATAATATGTGATAGATTCTCGATCAGAACACAAGCACGTATAGCAGCAGTTTAAAATGAAGGTTTGTTGGTGAAGTAGAAAATAGAAATGGTTTTTGATAGTTCGTTTGTGGTGTCTGTTTTGAACCGAAAACAGAAACACTGCAGTTGTGGGTGTCAAATACACCGAACAATCAGCAGTTTTAATGATGGTGATGGCGGCTTCTATGTGGGTTCAAAGTGGTGGAAGGAGGTGAAGATGATGGTTATTCGGATGATGGTTGATGGTTGTAATGGGTTTCAAAGGGTGATGGTCCTTGGAATTGTACTAGCAACCGAAGATGGGTTGATTATCTTGGGTGGTGGCGGGTTGAATCATGAGGGTAATGGTTGATGTGATGAGCTCAACCCTTAACATAACCTTCAATATTTTGTTCCCAAAGGTTGGCGATGGGGATTGAAGTGGTGTAAAATTTAGTGATGACAATTACTCGTCATACCCCAACTCTTTAGCATGAACTAGCTCTAATAAAAGTTAACGTGAAGTAGTAGCAAGTGTTGGTGATGATAACTGAAAATAGTAGCATTTTAAGGGGTGTTTTAAAATGCTGGTTTGTGATGAGAGATATGTCTACAAAGAAGGAAGCAGAGGAAGATGTAAATGTTATATCTGGATCGTGATGTTTTTATTCATGCACCCACTAAGTATTAATATATATAAAGAGATGATAAGAGATATGGTGGAATGCATAATCATAACTGAAAGTATCTAGACGTGTGAAGAAAAACAAAAATCTATTACAGTAATTATCAATCTACAATAGTGATATTCAATCAGTGATATCATTCGGTTATATGTTTCCATCAAATGAAAATTTAAATCAAATATTTTAATAATAATATAATAATTATAATATCATTTATAATATAAACGTGTGATAAGTTAGCCGTCGCCTTTCACGGGTTGAATTTTGTACTCCGTTGTTAATCAGTGGCGGATAAAAGTATTAGGAAAAATTCCATATTTTTAGATTAAATATATTTATTTAATTTGGTCATTATGGTATAAAATTCGATCATGAATTATTAAATAAAAATTACGTCAACTGTCCCTCTCATTTATGGGTGAAATATAAAAAGTGTTGAGATTTATTAATTAGCTTCTAAATATATTTTTAATAAAACTAAAATTTATATAGCTCATTTTCGGATCACCGTTTATTTTAAAATAATATAAGTTCCTTTTTAATTTGTTTACTATCAATTGAATGACAAATGAGCGTTTTCGTCGTCTACTAAATAACTTTGAAATCCCAAAATATATATTTAATATACTTTATTTATATATATATCGATATATTTTAAATAATAATTATTATAATATCCTATTTTTATTTTATTAATTTTTTTATAATAACAACATATAATACTTCAAATTATATTTCGAATTATTATATATATATATACATACACACATATTTATTTACAATTAATTGTTCGTGAATCGTCGAGAGCAGTCGAAGGGTAAATGAATATATAAAATAATTCAAAACTTTTTGAGACTCACCATTACAGACTTTGCTTATCGTATCGAAATCATAATTAGATTAGGTTTAAATTTAGTCGAAAATTCCCGGGTCGTCACACGAGTGACTCCTCAACCGTGTGGTTGAGCCTCAAAAGTGTGGTCACACATACGGTTGAGCTGTCAAAAGTGTGGGTGCTGAAAATCAGTTCCAGCACGCTGTTTTCATGTTTTTTGCACCCAAAACTCGATTTTTGCTTGTTTTGGTCGATTCAATACATCAAGAATACCACATAACACATATATAAACTATTTCTAACATCAATTGAGCATAACAAACACATATAATCAAGAATCAAACCCAAAAATCATCAAAACCCATCTTCACCCAAAACCCACTTTAAAACCCAATTTAATTCATCAAATTCAAAGTTGTTTACCTTGTTTTGATCAGTGAAATCAGTGGAATAAGATCACAAAATTACAAGCTTTGGTCTTAACACTTTGATTTTATGATTAGGGAGAGCAAGGAGGTGTATAGGGTTTATATTTACCAAAAATGGTAAGTAAAAGGAACGTATGGTGTATATATCTATTTGGGGTTTCTTCATTGTAAAGAAACCCCATTCCCCCCTACACACGGGTATTTGCCAGTTATCTAAAACACAATGTACCTCATTATGTGGCCCTAACGAGGCCCAATTCACATAACGAAACCTGTTCTGTGACCCTTGTCACAAAGCACACTTTTTCCCATACACCACTAATTATGAAAACATAATTATTAAAATCACTAATATTAATAAATTAATATTAACTAAGGATAAAAATCTCATTTACTACTAGACCCAGTTTAAGGGTGTTACATGCAAATGGGTCAATATTTCAATTATGGTGTTTTGGGCATAAGCTAGAGTGTTTAGCTTATTTGTTTGTGAATTACTTAGGTGATTTGCATTTGGATGATTAGGAGCTCTAGCGGGATTGCTTTTCAAGTAATCGATGTGAGTGGAATATTTATACGTTTATGTATATAATTTGGTTGCTTGTGTGCGGCGTGGTAAGTGACATCCGTTAGGATTCACTTTTTGGGGACCACAATTGGGTTGGAAAATATACTGAGTGATATCCGTTTGGATAGCTCTTCGTTGGCTATATTTGATTACGATATGTGGTGAGTGATATCCGGAAGGAATAATTCTTTGTCGACCATGATTGGAGGTGTGGCATGTGACGAGTGATTAATGTTTGACATATCGCTCTTCGTTGGTCACATGTGTGTTTGGTTATGTAGCGAGTGATTAATGGTTGACCTATCACTCTTCGTCGGCTACATGTGTGCATTTGGTTATGTGACGAGTGATTAATGCTTGACCTATCACTCTTCGTTGGTCACATGTGTTTGTTTAGTTATGTGGCGAGTGATTAATGTTTGACCTATCGCTCTTCGTCGGCCAAATATGTGTGTTGGGGTAAGTGGTGAGTGTTATCCGTTTAGGGATCCGCTCTTCGTTGGCCACTTAACGTAGGATGGTAAGCTGTTACGCTTTTCGTCAGCCATCCTTGTGATTGAGGTAAGTGTTAACGTTTCGGTTGCACTTTTCATCGGCCTCATGGTGCGTAGTGGTGAGTGGTTAACGTATTTGACCTACCGCTCTTCGTCGGCTACGTACACGTTGCGATGGGTGGTGAGTGGTTAACGTATTTGACCCACCGCTCTTCATCGGCCACCATCGAGTCAAATTTCGACATTGTGTATGTTGGGGTGTGTAAGTTTCACTAGCATTGTACGTATTTTTGTTGTTGGAACGTATTATTATTGAGATCTCTATGCTAATGGTGTTGACTTGTTGTACATACGATTATACGTTTATTGCGGTTTGCTAATGTTATTGTGTTGTTTGTGTAGGTGTATGCAAGTGATTGAATTATGTATGTATGCGTATAAGTATTGCATTCACTAAGCATTAGCTTACCCTCTCGTTGTTTACATTTTTAGGTTCAGAGGCGGACGTGGCAAGGGCATGCTCGAGATTTAGATGATTTCCCCTTTTGATGCTTGCATAGATTACTTTTGGTTTCGACTTAGGATTGCGTAGTTTATCCCCAAACATCATGCTGGTTATTTTGTTTGGAACTTAAACTCATGTAGTCGAAAACTTGTATTTTGTACGAAAGTCGTAAAAGGGCCGATGTGGGTCCGGTGTAGTAAAACTTGTTTTATTATTGAAACGTGTTAGTTTTACATATTATAATATGTTGTGAAAAGCGTTTAGTCTAAAAGTATGGGGAACTGGGAGATCATTAAATGAAAAATGGAAAATTCGGACAGAACCTGAAATGGCTTATGCGCGCCGCGCACCCTTACTGAATAAAAAAAATATTTATTTCGCGTATTTGGTTGGATAACGGGTTGGGTCGTTACAGACAGATTTGGTTTGAAGTACGTGCCCTACCAACATTTATCGATGAATGTTCTTTCTTTGAGCATTTTCTGGTCAAAATAATAACACGCATTTATCACAAAATGTCTTTTTAAAAAAATTTTAGTTCCCCTTTCCTCCAAAAAAGTGCTTCTCTCTTAATATATATATATATATATATATATATATATATATATATATATATATATATATATATATATATATATACACACACATATAATAGGGGCAGCTTCAAACGATAACTTCAAAAAGATCGAGAACTGTAAGAATTTTTTTAATTTCATTGTTTTTATGCATTTAAATGCAACAAATTACATGCAAATGTTAATTAATGCCCATATCATTACCATAAATTACACGTTAAATTGTTAATTATATGAAATGTTCACAGGGGAAACTATATAGTTGATTATATAGGTAAAATATAACTTTTTTCAAACTATTTTATGTTCATTCTTACTCTCCATCAACATTTATGGGTGATTCAATCTACTCACGTGTTAAAAACTTCGTAAATTAAAAGTTTTCGCAATTCTCGCTCTTTTTGTGATTCTCGTTTGAACTTTTGACTATATATATTAGTTATACGTAGGTTATATATCATAAAACACGACACAAAAATATTATGTATCTATATAAAACCCCAAAAAGTACTCAGAAAAATATAATAAAATATTAACTAGAAATCTAATAAAGGACAACCTCATTTTTTTCGTCCAACTGTTGAGTCATGTGACGACCATATGTTATACCCACTCTATCCACCTGTTAGATAACTGGGAGTACATGTCAAGACCCTAGAAATTATAAATATTAATACCTCTAGTGCACTCGTGTGACAGATCTCGCTCTCTGAGAAGATGAAAGGCCCATATTTTTAAACGAACAAAGAGACGCAACCGGACCTACCATCGCGAGTAAAACCTCAAAAGTATCTGCCCTACTCACCCCATAATCCACCATCCATCCACTATCAAAATAAAAAGACGACCGCTCCGTCTAGGCGCATCAAAGGATAATGTAATTGAAAAGTTGAAGGAGTTGTTTAACAAAGCTTCAAAATATCCAGATGTACCAGCTTTAGATGTTGATGTTAAATTTCAGAAGAAAGACGACGACTTAAAGGGGTGGTTATACATTCACAAAGAAGAAACCAATCATATCGCCTCTTAAATTTCCAAAGTTGTACATTGATGACCTCCGGAATCCTACTCCTTAATTCCATGCTGCAATAATCAACATTCCTAAAGTTACCTACCAGCTAGAGGGTGATTTTTCTCTTCCTAAAGACAGAAAGGGTTTCCATGGTGAACTGATCACTGAGGCAGAACTTGGTGTATACTTCTTTGATGGCAGTGAACTCAGATTTCAAAGACTTAATAATCTTCGTCAACAACTCATCCAACATATTGTGAATCTAAGAAGTGTTGCATACTTATGTGCGGAATTCGCACATGGTCTTCTAAGCATCATATTCAATGAAATAAAAGAAAGATGCCTAAATTCAAATGATGATTCACTGTTGCTACCTGTGAAGGAAGAAGAGGTCTGGTTGTAATACTTTAATTATTTTCTAGTATTTTGTCATGTAGAAGTATACAATCTCTTGTACTCTATATGAATGTATATTACTGTTGAGCTAGTCTTCAAAAGTATATATGTTTATAAGATTCTATAACTCTACAAAATATTTTAAAAGAATTAACCTAAGGGACAATTTATATTGTTTATTTTCAAAGTCCTTTCTTGCTGAGCTTAAGTGCTGCCTTTTTATGCTGTGGTTTTGCCATCATCAAATAGGGAGAGATTGATGAGTCTCCTACTGAATTAAAGATTTAATTATGACAAAACCACCAACAACATTAAGTTGTTTAATAGCCAACATAGGTTAATTCTATGTAACCAGCAATGATGTAAGCTGGTCCTTAGTGTTAGAAGTGTGCTATCTTAACTATCAGCTTAAGATAGGTTACGTTAAGGGTTCTTCATAGCCAACATTAGGGATGAATGCTGACCCAGTAGAAGACCGAAGAAGAACCAGCAGAAGGTGCAGAAGCAGCAGAAGCAGCAGAAAACACTTAGTCGATTTATGCTACTTAGAAGCATAAATGTTTCCAGTGTTGTCTACATCACAAACGTGTTATTCAACTGAAATAAAAGACTAAGTTGAAGAGAACATGAAGCCAGCCGGCGGTTGACAAATGAACTTACAAAACAATATGCAATGCAGAGGTATAATCCATGCGCAGTTCATGGTTATAGCTAATGTCAACGCCTCGAGAACTCAACATCCTATTTGTTTGTTCAAATAGTATGTCCACATAATTCAGGCAATTCCATATATAGCTTATAAACATGTGCTTTCTTATAGGGTTGTTTGCCAAAGTACAAGCATCCCTTTAACCAGCAGATAGTAGCTCATTTACACGGTTATTAGACTTTGTATAAATTGACAACTCCACTAACTTTTTATTTTTTAGTGGTGTGGGATTATAAATCAATAGAGTCTGTATCAAGGTGTTAATCTGTATCAACAAGTTATCTCTTCCACTATAAGATAACCGTGATCCTTTGAGATTATATCAATAAAAGAATAAGTTTAAAATTATCTTTGACTCTGATTTATATTATTTTCTAAATAGTTTAAACATTTATATTTAGCAAAAGAATTGTATTCACCCCCAACAATACTTCCGTTGTTATTTTGGGACTAACAGAAAGAATTAATATACTTTTATAAATAACACCACAACCAAAGATAACCACACCCTTAGGCATCGTTGCCCTTTTTACTCTGAATTTTAGGGGATGTTGGTTTATCCGAAAAGATGAAACCAATAGCCTCACTAACAACTTTTTTCTTTGAGACATCGTAGGATAAAGGTTGAGATTTAGAATTAAGATGGTACAAAACCTTTAATTTTGTAGGGCGATTACTGTGTGAATTTTGAGAACAGGTACCAGGATGTTGTTGTGCGGGGATAGAAACCTTAGGTTTACCTATCTTTCTTGTAGTATCTTTTATTTTATGAAAGCTTAACTTGCCCCCAATATGTATACCTGATGTGTCTTTATGTTTAACGGAGCTCCCTTTTATCTTAGCATGTTGTTTACCTCTTTCTTCTTGGCCTATGGCATCGAGCCCAATATTAGGATCCCCACAATCTCAATATCTTTTGTATGGATCAAAAGAGATACTGGCTCAGGAAGCCATCTACATCATTAATCTCATTATCTTTTGTTGGACTGCAATAATCATCTATTGACCATGGCCTGATATCGCGTAAAAATTCATGTTTTTACTAACGATATTCACTCATATTTTACATGTATTCAGGAAAAAATAATTCATTAAACGTACTAATCCACTAAGTTTTGCTAAACAGGACTTAAAAATCTCACTTTGCGGAAAAGCTATACAAAGACCTAAAATTAGGGTTTCTCAACCCTTATTTCAAAGAACCAACCTAGAAGACGACCACAAGAGCTGAAGATCACTAACCGGAACTGTCAAAAATTATTCAAGATATGTATATGAGGATTTATCAAGAACCTAGAAGCTCATCTGATTCATATAAAAAGATCAATAGGTTTCAAGACTTACACACACTGAAAACATACACAAAACCCTAATCACACAATACTTCAAATACAACCGTAAAGAACATCCATAAGTGATTTAGGGGATTATGTGTGTGACTAATATGAGTCTAAAGACCCCCAATAAAATGCATTTCTGAATTTCAAGCCAAAACGTATACCGTTACTTAAATGACGTACTATCAGGAATCCGTATATGACAAACACGGAGTGCAAAGCCACAACTGACCAATCAGTTACACCAACTGGTGACCTATTTAGAGCAACTAGCGACCCAGTTCCCATAACTGCCGACCCAGTTACCACAACTGGCAACTCAGTTGTGATAACTGGCGACTCGGAATTTGTAACTGGCGACTCGGGAATTTCAACTGACGAACTGGAAATCAAAACTGGAGACCCAGGGGTCACAACTAGAGACCCATAGATCAAAAAATTTTGACCCAGGATTAGCAACTACGACCCGGGTTAGCTAACTGGCGAATCAGAGCATGAAACTGGCGACTCGTGGTTAACAACTGACGACCCGTGGTTATGCAACTGACAACCCGGTAGTACAACTGGCGACTCATATCTCCTATAAATAGAGGCCTCAGATGTTCATTTCATTCATTCGGAAAACTCAGAGCTCTCTCTATCTCATTCCGAGTTTTCACCACTCTTTCTCTCTCACAACATAATTCTGCAAGCTTAGGCAAGTTTAGTATAAATTAGTGTGGGTCTTGCAAGATCCTAAGAAGCGGTCTATACTTCTTAGAGCAAGAGTTGAAGCTGGGTCTTATGTAATATTTGTCTATGAATAATACATAAGTGAATCATGGTAATAGCAAGCATTGCAAGGATCGTCTATAATTACTTATAAGCTATTATATTACTACGTTTATTATATATTATGTCACTCTATTTTTATAATTATATAATTGTTATATGTTTTATTATAATAATTATTAGTATATATTAGTATATATTGCTATCACAATATTTATAAACACTATCATGTTTTTATTTGATAGATATATATTACATATATATCTATCAAATAATAAAATCATTAATATTAATATATCTTTTAAAGTACGAACTATAAACTTAATAAACTCTCGGAAACTATTTTTATAATTAACGTTAATAGACTAAATTACTGGTTCATGATTACCCTTTTTAACTGTTTGTGTGGTTAACGGTTTGTTCAAACTTAAACGTTAAAATCTACTTAAACTCATTAATTATCTTGGTTAACATATCTTGTGAGATTGAAGTAATTATATTTATATAATTACGGAAGGACCTGGCTAACCGTAGTAGTTGAGCCAAACGTCATAATTGAAAAGGAGGTTTTTTAGTTGTATATATAAATCTATTAAAACAGTTCAAGACATTGCACTCGATTTTCTTTCACCGTCTAGACCAAGAACTTTATCCCTAAAAAAGGCGTTAATTATATTAAAATAGTTTGTATGTTTTCTAAAAGAATTTACTAAAACATTGTTGTTAAGAATATTGTAATTAAACGGAGCTCCGTTCTATTCGGTTAGCCTAAGTACAAGCCGTCTGTACTCTATAAGGGTGCGGTGCCAGGGATAGATAAGTAACCTTACAGTCAGAATCACCCTTGGTTTTTAGATACCAGTGAGATCCTTAATTGAAACCGAACCAATTAAGGAGGGCTTTAAGTTTACAACATGTTTAAATGTGACGACCCGAAAATTTTCGACCAAATTTAAACTTAATCTTTATATGATTTCGACACGATAAGCAAAGTCTGTTATTCTAAATTTTTGAACTGATTCATGTATACATTTACCCTTCGGCTGCTCTCGACGATTCAAGAACCACTATTTGTAAATAGATACATATATATTTAAAACATATGAATTTGAAATATAAATTAAAATATTATATGACGTAATTGTCAGAATTAATAATGTAAAATAAAATAATATATAATAACTATTATTTAAAATATAACTATATATGTAAATAATGTATAATGAATATATATATATATATATATATATATATATATATATATATATATATATATATATATATATATATATATATATATATATATATATATATATATATATATATATATATATATATATATAATTTTGAATTTACTTTGTAAGCAACAATAACGCTCAATTGTCATTCGATCGATAATAAGTAAGTTAAAATCAAACTTATATTATTTTAAAATAAACTGTGATTTGAAAATGAGTTTTACAAATTATAGACTTATTAAAAATGTATTTAGAAACTATTTGTTGAATTTTAAAACTTTTTATATTTTACTTGGAGTTGGGAGTGAATAATTAATGTAATTTTTATTTAATAGTTAAGGACCGAATTTCATACCATAATAACCAAAATAAATAAATATAGTTAATGTAAAAATTTGAGATTTTTAGGAACACTTTTAAACGTTAACTGTTTAGCAATGGACACGATACATTTTTCGTAAAAATCTGTTGGCAGACCCTTATTCATGAATATTGATAATCCCTTTTAAATTATGAGAAACACGTTTTTCTTTTTTTAAATAATTAACTCTTTGGAAAAGGTGGTAATTATTCAATTGCTAATACTGTTTTTGTCTTGCACTATCTAAAGTCTAAAATATCTCTATATGTATATAGATAACCATATAATAAAAAGGGAGAACAGATATATACTAATAAGCTCGATCACCATATAATTCACTAGACACAAGTGCTCAATCATAACCTTGAGAAATCACCACCCTACAATCTCTGCACCGACATCAAACCACCACACTTCACCATCTCTATTAGCTTCTTTCGATTCACAACCCTCACCCACTATCAAACCCAATAACCACCATGATCAACAACATTACCACCATCCTTATCGTCTTTAAACTCCACAAGACCACCATCACCAAGTTAACACACACACACAAGTTGTTTATATTTTTTTTTACTCGATCAAATTCAAAATCCACATCAACATGAAACATTGACTATTAATACCTGCGGTAGCTACCGTATTGTTTTCTATACCACCACCACCTCTCTTCACTTTATAATTTATGTGAACCACCCTCCTTAACATACAACCACCATGAACAACCATTTGACGCCATCCACCTATGTTTGGATTTCTGATTCCTTTCGAAACATCATCACCACCATTTCTATTCTTGCAAACCGGTCATCAAATCATCACCTATATCACCACCGTACCACTAGCACCACCTTCAAACAAACTGTCTCCTGCTACCACCACTGCTATCCTACTTCGATCAACCCAACGACAAGAAGACATCCCCCAAAACTGCTGCAGATCGAAGCTTGTTGCTGCTGTTCCTGTCTTCTGTCACAAAGCACATGCTACATATATACGTTCCTACTACGGTACAATCTATTCTCTGTTTATGTTACCACAAACACATCGAAATCTCCTGCTACTGTGTGCTGTGTAACCAAACCCAAAATACAAACCCACAATATTTAAACTAGTTGACGAGATGAAAAGCATGGAACATGATAACGGATTAAAGCTTGTACAACTTGAACATATGATAAAATTAGATAAAACATTATTAATAAACAAGTGGAATAAGTTATCTTTCATAGTCAAATATGTAGGCCACTCAATGGACGTTCCATTTTTTTAAAGAAAGTAACTTTGACTTTGATGTTGAATGCTACACATGCTTCTGTCGGTTTTCTCTTTGTTCGAACCCTACAATCCGTCGAGACCCATTCTTAGTTCCCCACCAAGACATATTTTTAATTTGTAACTTGTCCATTTTCCTTTTGCTATATATTTTTATTTTTATTTTTCCATGTGATATAATTAATGAGGATGAATAAGGGAAATGAAAATGATAATTGATAATGCTAAAAACGAACATATATTTCATAGCATTATTCCTCAAGAAAGACAAGCTTTTAGTTGCAATTGTTCTATTTAAAAGTGATATTCGTTTAAATAATAAAAGGTGAAGACAAAAGACAGATTCGACGAATTGAAGACGCAAACGACCAAAAAGCTCAAAAGTACAAAATACAATCAAAGAGGTTCCAATTATTGATAAGAAACGTCTCAAAATTGCAAGAGTACAAGATTCAAAACGCAAAGTACAAGATATTAAATTGTACGCAAGGACGTTCGAAAATCTGGAACCGGGACCAGAGTCAACTCTCAACACTCGACGCAACGGACTAAAAATTACAAGTTAACTATGTATATAAATATAATATAATATATAATTAATTCTTAAAATTAATATATATATTATAATATATTTATAAATCGTCGGCAAACAAAGAGCCAAAGCTGGGTGAGCTGTAATTTCAAACTTCGCGAGTTGCGGAGTTTGAAGGCAAAAAATTACGCGACTCGCGGAGTTCACCTGGACTCAAATTCCTATAAAAGCCAACGCAGTTCGACGAAAAATATATCCAAAAATATCAATCTCTCTATATCTATACGTAAATATTTATATTTATATTTTAATTTTAATTTTAATTTTAATTTTAATTTTAATTCTAATAATAAGGGTATGTTAGCGAATGTTGTAAGGGTGTAAGTCGAAATTCTGTCCGTGTAACGCTACGCTATTTTTAATCATTGTAAGTTATGTTCAACCTTTTTACATTAATGTCTCTTAGCTAAGTTATTATTATGCTTATTTAAAACGAAGTAATCATGATGTTGGGCTAATTACGAAAATTGGGTAATTGGGCTTTGTACCATAATTGGGGTTTGGACAAAAGAACGACACTTGTAGAAATTAGACTATGGACTATTAATGGGCTTTATATTTGTTTAACTAAATGATAGTTTGTTAATGTTAATATAAAGATTTACAATTGGACGTCCCTATAAATAACCATATACACTCGATCGGACACGATGGGCGGGGTATTTATATGTACGAATAATCGTTCATTTAACCGGACACGGGAATGGATTAATAGTCACAAGAATTATTAAAACAGGGGTGAAATTATGTACAAGGACACTTGGCATAATTGATAACAAAGTATTAAAACCTTGGGTTACACTCAGTCGACATCCTGGTGTAATTATTAAACAAAGTATTAAAATCTTGTTACAGTTTAAGTCCCCAATTAGTTGGAATATTTAACTTCGGGTATAAGGATAATTTGGCGAGGACACTTGCACTTTATATTTATGACTGATGGACAGTTATGGACAAAAACCAGACGGATATATTAAATAATCCAGGACAAAGGACAATTAACCCATGGGCATAAAACTAAAATCAACACGTCAAATATCATGATTACAGAAGTTTAAATAAGCATAATTCTTTTATTTCATATTTAATTTCCTTTATTTTATATTTAATTGCACTTCTAATTATCGCACTTTTATTTATTGTTATTATATTTAATTGCACTTTTAATTATCGTACTTTTTAATTATCGCAAGTTTATTTTATCGCACTTTTATTTATCGCAATTTCATTATCGTTATTTACTTTACGCTTTAAATTAACTCTTTTATTTATTTAATATTTTACATTTTGTTTTAACTACAACTAAAGTTTTTAAAATCGACAAACCGGTCATTAAACGGTAAAAACCTCCTTTATAATAATAATATTACTTATATATATATATATATTTGTATTTTTATAAAATAAAACTAATATAGCGTTAAGCTTTGATTAAAAGATTTTCCCTGTGGAACGAACCGGACTTACTAAAAACTACACTACTGTACGATTAGGTACACTGCCTATAAGTGTTGTAGCAAGGTTTAAGTATATCCATTCAATAAATAAATAAATATCTTGAGTAAAATTGTATCGTATTTAATAGTATTTCCTAGTAAAATTTAAGCTGTTTTATATACACCTCGCATAACATCAAGTATTTTTGGCGCCGCTGCTGGGGAACATCTAGCTTAAAAGCCGGAAGCGCAACGCTAATATATAAAAAAAAAAACAAAAAGATTTTTATTTTTAGTTTACTTTTATAAAAATACGTTTTTATAAAAATACGTTTTATATATTCGAAAATATAAAAAGAAAAACAAAAATATAAATATTTTTAAGAATTTGTTAAATATTTAAGTTTTATAAAATTTCTTTATTTTTATTTTATAAAAATATAAGTTTTATTTATTTTGTTTTTATTTTAAACATAAAATCAAAAAAACCGAAAAAAAACATTTATAAATCTAGTTTTAAGAGTTTTATTTATAAAATTATAAAATATTTCTATTTTTATTTTAGGTTTTAAAATATAAGATTTATTAAATTTATATAAATATATTTTATTTAAAACAGGAAAATAAATAAATAAAATATAAATAAAACTGACCTGTTGAATTTAAACCTGCACCTAATCTGAATTTTCGAACCCCGCGACTCGCGGAGTTTTCCAGCTTTGGGCACCGCAACTCGCGGAGCAGCCCTGTCACGGGTACAAAGGAACCCTAAAAGCATTTATTACGGAGTAATTATTATTATTAATTTTTAATTAAACCCTAATTAGTTTTTGTTAATTTATTATTTAGTTTAGATTTTTAGATTTAATTTATATATTTAGTTAAATTAGTTTAATTAAATTATAAAATTAATAATTTTATAAAATAAATAATATAAAAATAATATTTTTATAAAAATTGTACTTTTTACAACTTTTAGTATATTTTTATATTTTGTTCCTTTTAAATTGTTTTAGAGTAATTTTTGTATTTTTTTTATTTAGTTTTTAAACATAGTTTTTGCCATAGTTATTTTTATTTCTAGATTTTTAGACTTTGCCGTAAAATCCCTTAAGTGCTTTTTCTTTAGACTAAGATATAGGTGTTTTAGAATTTTGCGACGCCTTTTTAAGTTTTAGTTCCTTTTTAAGATATTGCCATTTGGGATATAATTTTTCCTATAAGCTTTAATATTTTTAGACACCATTTACCTATGTATCAATTATCATTCCAATTAGTAATCTCAATTTGCGATTATAATTTTAAGTTAGTGGTAGTAATAAGGTTGGGTTAATCGAGTGTTTTTAAGTTCTATAAGTCATTTTTTTTTTCGACGCCTTTTATTTTTCAACCCTTTTCTTTTTCGACGCGCTCTTTTTCTTTCTTATTTCTCGCTATTCTAGTTTTTAGGACATAGATTTTTTTTCTACTTCTTATCTATACTTCTTAAAATTACGAAAATTTATTTTAAGTGGTTAAATTGATAGACATCAAAATTTTCTGGTTCGTAGTAATAGTTGGATTTGTACGTGGACCGGGTTATTGGAGCCAAACAGTCCTCAATTATATTGAGACCAAACGAATCCTGCCCCTCTGCTGCATCTTTTGGCTATTCGAAACGTGGGCAAAATCAGGAAAGTCTATTAATTGGATAACTTATATAATTTTTTCTTTCCTTTTAAAAACTAATAGGATATTCAGTGAATGCACCGAGCAAGACGTTCACCACCTTTTGTACGTTCACCACCTGTAACTAGATCAAGACATCTAGCAAATATTACCGCCGTTGATTTTTCTTTAGAATCGTCATCCAGTCGACCAAGTACTCCAATTCAAATTTCCGATAATCCATTTTTTGAACCCGACCTCACAATTGAGAATCCGGAGAATATTCAGGGACAATTCATAGATCCTGAACCATTAAATTTTCCTCCGGAACCACCAATCATTCAAACAGAGATTGTTGAGGAATGAACCATTAAATCAGAATCCTCTAGTGATTCCGATTCAACAAATTCAATTATGGAAGTAATGGAACCTTTAAGTATGGAAGACCGAATGAGAGCTAAACGCACTGGCCAAGGTCACGCAATTACTCATCCAGACATTAATGCGCCAGATTATGAAATCAAAGGACAAATTCTACATATGGTGACTAATCAATGCCAATTTAGTGGTGCGCCGAAGGAAGATCCAAATGAACATCTTCGTACCTTTAATAGGATCTGCACTCTATTTAAAATAAGAGAAGTTGAGGATGAACAGATATATCTCATGTTATTTCCCTGAACTTTAAAGGAAGAAGCCAAAGATTAGTTGGAATCGTTACCTGAAGGGGCGATTGATACATTGGACGTTTTAGTTGAAAAATTTCTTAAACAATTCTTTCCGGCATCTAAAGCCGTAAGACTTCAAGGAGAAATTGTTACGTTCACACAGAAGCCAAATGAAACTCTATATGAGGCGTGGACTAGATTTGGAAAGTTGTTGAGAGGATGTCCGCAACATGGTTTAGACACCTGTCAAATAGTACAAATATTCTACCAAGGATGCGACATCACTACAAGAAAAGACATCGATATAGCAGCTGGTGGTTCTATTATGAAGAAAACCGAAACTGATGCTTATAAAATTATTGATAACACTGCTTCCCACTCACATGAGTGGCACCAAGAAAAAGATATCGTTAGATCATCTAAAGCAGCTAGAGCCGATTCTAGCCATGACTTAGATTCCATTTCCGCAAAGATAGATGCTGCCGAGAGACGAATGGAAAAGATGACTAAGGATATTCACTCAATACGAATTAGTTGTGAGCAGTGTGGAGGACCACATTTGACAAAAGATTGTCTCAGTATTGAATTAACAATGGAACAAAGAGAGAATATTTCATACATAAACCAAAGGCCTGGAAATAATTATCAGAATAATTATCAACCGCCAAGACCGATTTACAATCAAAACCAGAATTATAACCGAAATATTCCATACAACAACCAACAAGGTCCTAGCAATCAACAAGTATCCAATAATACTTACAATCAGCAAAGACCTAATTTTCAAAACAAACCACCACAAACCGATGATAAAAAGCCGAATTTAGAAGATATGATGACGAAGCTAGTTGAAACTCAAACGCAGTTTTTCACATCTCAAAAACAAACTAATGAACAAAATGCTCAAGCATTTAGAAATCAACAAGCTTCTATTCAAAACTTGGAACAAGAAGTAAGTAACCTAGCAAGGTTAATAGGTGAAAGAAAATCGGGAAGTTTACCTAGTGATACAAATGCTAACCCCCGGAATGAAACAGCTAAAGCCATTACCACAAGAAGTGGTACAACACTTAAACCACCTGAAATACCTGTAACTTCTGATGAAACTATTCCTACTCCACAAGAACCACAACCTGATCAAGATAAGGAAAAAGAACCGGTAGTTGAAAAGGTTAATGAAGATAACACAGTTAAGGCCAAACCTTATGTTAAACCATACCAACCACCACTTCCTTACCCGAGTAAAATGAAAAAAGAGAAACTTGAAGCCGAGCAATCCAAATTCTTGGATATGTTTAAACAGATAAATGTAAATCTTCCTTTCATTGATGTGATTTCAGGAATGCCTAGATATGCTAAATTCTTGAAAGATCTAATCACAAATAGAAAGAAAATGGAAGAACTCTCGGCTGTTACTATGAATGCTAATTGTTCAGCAGTGCTGTTGAATAAGATACCAGAAAAACTGTCTGATCCAGGAAGTTTCACAATTCCATGTTTTCTGGGTAGTCTTAGTTCAATAGAAGCATTGGCAGACTTAGGTGCTAGTATAAATTTAATGTCGTATTCACTATACACTAAACTAGACCTTGGAGAATTGAAACCAACAAGAATAAGTATACAACTAGCCGATGGATCAATAAAATATCCTAGAGGGATAATGGAGAACATGCTAGTTAAAGTTGGTACTTTAGTATTTCCAGTAGATTTTGTTGTTCTGGACATGGAAGAAGATTCTCAAGTTCCTCTCATATTAGGAAGACCATTCTTAAACACGGCTAAAGCAATGATAGACGTGTTTGGTAAAAAATTGACCCTAAGTATAGAGGACGAGAGTGTTACCTTTTCAGTTGATAGAGCAATGCAACAACCACAGTCTGCAGATGATACATGCTATTATATTCAAACCATAGATTCACATGCAGAATTGTTAGAAGAATTTCCATAATTACAAGGAACAGGAGAATGTTCTTTAGGAGAAGGAACTGAACCAATTGATGAAGTTGAAATGTTAGCTACACTAATAGCTAATGGATATGAACCAACAACAGAAGAAATTCAAATGCTAAAAGAAGAAGACAGATATCGATATAAATCATCGATAGAAGAACCTCCGAAATTAGAGTTAAAGCCACTTCCAAACCATTTGGAATACGCTTATTTACATGGTGAATCTGAATTACCTGTAATAATATCATCTTCTCTTACTGAAAATGAGAAATCACAACTCATTTCTGTGTTGAAAGCTCATAAACCAGCCATTGCATGGAAGATTCATGATATAAAAGGAATAAGTCCTTCGTATTGCACACATAAAATCCTTATGGAAGAAGGTCATAAAACGTATGTGCAACGCCAACGAAGACCAAATCCTAATATGCAAGATGTTGTTAAAAAAGAAATTATTAAACTGCTAGATGCAGGTCTAATTTATCCAATTTCTGATAGTCCATGGGTAAGCCCAGTTCAATGCATGCCTAAGAAGGGTGGCATGACTGTTATCACAAATGAAAAAAATGAGCTTATTCCTACTAGGACTGTAACAGGATGGCGTGTATGTATTGATTATAGAAAATTAAATGACGCCACCAGAAAAGATCACTTTCTCTTACCTTTTATTGATCAAATGTTGGAAAGATTAGCCGGAAACAGTTACTATTGTTTTCTTGATGGATTTTCCGGATATTTTCAAATTCCAATAGCACCCGAAGATCAAGAGAAAATCACATTCACGTGCCCTTATGGTACTTTTGCTTACAAACGCATGCCATTTGGACTTTGTAACGCCCCTGCAACCTTTCAAAGGTGTATGATGGCGATTTTTCACGACATGATAGAAGAATGCATGGAAGTTTTCATGGATGACTTTTCAGTCTTCGGTGATACATTTGAATCATGTCTAGTTAATCTGGAACGAATGCTTATTAAATGCGAACAGTCAAATCTAGTACTTAATTGGGAGAAATGCCATTTCATGGTTAAAGAAGGCATCGTTCTTGGACATAAAATTTCAAAAGAAGGAATTGAAGTGGATAGAGCTAAAGTAGATGTAATTGCTAAACTTCCACATCCCACCAATGTTAGAGGAGTTAGGAGTTTTCTAGGGCATGCCGGTTTTTACCGATGTTTCATAAAAGATTTTTCTAAAATTGCCACTCCTATGAATAAACTCCTAGAAAAGGATGCTCCATTCATCTTTTCAGATGAATGTATCAAATCTTTTAATATTCTTAAAGAGAAACTTACTAATGCGCCGATCATGATAACACCAAATTGGAATCTACCGTTTGAACTAATGTGCGATGCAAGTGATTTTGCAATGGGAGCCGTTTTAGGACAAAGGATTGAAAAATGATTTCAACCTATATATTATACTAGTAAGACGTTACAAGGAGCACAAACGAATTACACAACTACTGAAAAAGAACTCCTTGCTATTGTCTTTGCTTTTGACAAATTTCGTTCATATCTCGTTCTAGCAAAAACGGTGGTCTATACCGACCATTCTGCTCTTAGATACCTATTTTCGAAACAAGATGCCAAACCAAGATTAATCCGTTGGATCTTACTCTTACAAGAGTTTGATATTGAAATCCGAGATAAAAGAGGAGCAGAAAATCTCGTCGCTGATCATCTTTCTCGTCTTGAAAATCCCGAATTAGAAGTTCTAAATGAATCGGCCATACAAGACAACTTTCCTGATGAATATCTATTGAAGATAGATTATAATGAAATTCCATGGTTTGCAGACTATGCAAACTACTTAGTATGTGGATTCCTTGAAAAAGGATTATCGTACCAAAAACGAAAGAAATTCTTCAGTGATATAAAACACTATTTCTGGGAAGATCCACATTTGTTTAAAAGTTGTCCTGATGGAATAATACGCCGATGTGTATTTGGAGATGAAGCTAGTAAAATTTTAAACCATTGTCACACAGGACCAACAGGAGGGCACTATGGGCCTCAACTAACAGCAAGAAAAGTTTATGATGCTGGATTCTATTGGCCTACAATTTACAAAGACGCACACCTTCTTTGCAAATCCTGTGATGCTTGTCAAAGGGCCGGAAAAATAAGTCAACGTGATGAAATGCCACAAAATGTCATTCAAGTATGTGAAGTATTTGACATTTGGGGTATTGACTTTATGGGTCCATTTCCAAAATCTCATAATAATCTCTATATTCTCGTAGCCATTGATTATGTATCTAAATGGGCGGAAGCACAAGCTCTCCCAACTAACGATGCACGAGTTGTAGTCAACTTTTTAAAACGTCTTTTTGCAAGGTTTGGAACACCGAAAGCTTTAATAAGTGATCGGGGTACTCATTTCTGTAATAATCAACTTGAGAAAGTTCTCAAAAGATATGGAGTAACTCATAAAATCTCCACCGCATATCATCCACAAATAAGTGGACAAGTTGAAAATACCAACTGAGCTTTAAAACGTATTCTAGAAAAAACCGTAGGATCAAATTCGAAGGAATGGTCCATTAAATTGGAGGATGCACTCTGGGCTTTTAGAACAGCCTACAAAACTCCAATTGGAACCACACCTTTTAGACTCGTTTATGGAAAAACATGTCATCTTCCAGTAGAAATTGAACACAAAGCATTTTGGGCTTTGAAGACATGTAATCTTGATTTACATGAAGCTGGACGTCTACGGTTAAGTCAATTAAACGAATTAGAAGAATTAAGACATGAAGCATACAAAAATTCGTTAATCTATAAGGAAAGAAGGAAGAAATGGCATGATAAAAGAATCAGAAGTTCAAAAGAATTCAAAGAAGGAGACAGGGTTCTTCTTTTCAATTCACGATTCAAGCTATTTCCTGGAAAATTGAAATCAAGATGGTCTGGACCATTCAGAGTGAAAAGAGTTTTCCCATACGGAACGATAGAATTAATAAATTTAAATGGGATTGAATTTAAGGTTAATGGTCACAGAGTTAAACATTACATAGATAGTCCGATGGAAGTCGACAACGAAGTTAATCACAATTTCGATACCACAGCTAACTAAGTGTGGGGAGAATCAAGTCTTTAAAGGATAATATGTATTTCTGTTAGAGTTAGAATTTCTGTTTTCGTGTAGTTCTCGAAAATGGAACCCGAATGGTCTTTCCCTAGCAGACCCTAAAAACTAGTCTTCTCCCCCCATTCTGAATTTTTATTTTTTTTTAGGTTTTTACGAAATGAAGACTTCCTGTGAACTAAACCATGGTCTAATGCTACACGCTTTGATCACTAAACGTAATAATGACACACTTCCGAGTGAAATAGTATCAGTAATCAGAGAAAGATTGGACGGAGTAAGAAAAGAATCCAGATGCGAAGATAATAAGTTACAATTTGGTAAAGGAAAATCAAAATCCGCAGCTAAAAGAAGAGCATGACACCTTGAAAGATGTCACAAATGCGGAAAATGGTCACATGGAGGTAAATGTTCAAATAATCAAACCTATTCAAACACCGAATTTGTTACTTTATGCAGAGACGGACCGTTCATATGTTTAGAAGAAAAAACACTGAATGCTCGAGGTAACGCTTATGTAGCTATGAAAAACCAATTAAACCGACTATCTTATGAATGGGATAGATCATATAACTAAGAAATATATTTCACAGGTAAGTCTGTACAGTTTTTATTTTTATTTTTATTTTTAACCTTTTGATAATAAACGCTAATTTGTTCGCTATAAAGTATTAAATTGGTATTGAATAAAATTAGGTTTGGCGACCGAAATTGTTATCATACAAAAATTTATTACATCACTGCGAAATTTAACGTTTATTCTTAAGGTATAAATATCTTTAATCAATCAACCCAAAATATTTCAAAAATTCGTCATGAGTTAAATTAGGTCATGGAACCGAAATTACTTTACCGAAAAGAGGGGCGTATATTTTTAATAATATTTGATTGATTAAAGTGGGATAAAAGCCAAAAAGATTTTTAATTTTATTTTTTTACCATGTTTTTAAAATTAATATATAAATATTAAATTAATATTTTGAACTTTGTAAAATCAATATATTTAAGTTTGTCAAAATTTGAAAAAATTAATATTTTTAAGTTTGTATGTATAACAACAAAATTAAATATAAGTTTGGAGTGAAATTTATAATATGAATTTTTAATTAAGTTTGGTGTGAATTTAAAATTTTATGCATTTTAAATTTAAGTTTGGTGTGAATTTAAAAACAAAAATTTACTTTATTTCGCTAAGTTAAAAATATGATTTTTAAAATTCGTCGTAAGTTGAAGACTAGGTCTTTGAACCGAAATTGCTTTACCCGGAGGAGGGACGAGAACTTTTATTATCATTATTTTTAAACTTATTGAATTAAAGTATGCCAAAAACATTAAAAAAACCCAAAAATCTTAGCTTTTAAAACAATCGCTACAAAAAGACAAATTTTAAAATTTTGTCGAAGGACGGACTAGGACATCGATCCGAAACGACCTCGTCCTAAAACAAAGGAAAACAAAATTTTAAATTTATTTTATATTTGTTTTATAAGTTAAGGCTTATTAAAAAAAATATGGTCGCGACTCGCGGAGTTTGAAGAACACAAACACCGCAAGTCGCGGAGCTTGCAAAATCCAGAAAAAATAAAAAGCTGAACGAACAGATCAGTCCATAAAACTCAACTCAAAAATACTGCGAAAAACACACACAAACACATCACAAAATCAAATTTTTTCACCGTTTATCATCAAATCTTTTACTAAAATCATGTTGAGAAGGGTGTTATCAAGGAATTACTCAAGAAAAATGGTAAATTTCTACACCTAAACACCATTTAATCCGAAAATTAGTGTTCTTGAGCAATTTTTTTCCCAATTCGATTTTAATGCTTTTTAGTGTAATTATGCTTAAATTGCTTGTGTATTATGCTTGTATAACCTAGATTGATGCTATTTAACATGATTAGAAGCCTTAAACTTCAAATTTTGAGTAATCTAGGGTTTGTGTTCTTGAGCAATTTGGGGCTTTTTGATATAAACAGGTTATGGCCGATTTTTGTCATGAATTTTTGCTAAATTAAGTAGTGTAACATATTTAGGTAGTTAAATGATCCAAACTTTGAGCCTAAACATGATTTTGAGAATTAAAGTGGACTTTTTCAAGTCTAAAATTCATGAACTTGATTTTTAAGAGATAATGCCATTTGAAACTTGTTTAATTGCTAGTAATGATTATTTTGACATGTTATTTGAGTTGAATGCTTATGAACTTGGCGAACATTTTCGTATATGCTTATTTGAAAAAGTGTAGATTTGATAAATATATGAAAATGAGCTTAAGTTTGATATAAATTGAACATGTCATTGTAATTATTTTGATTGATGATTTTGCTGACACTAATGCATATTTGGATGCACAAAAATTGTATTTGATGTGTTTTGCAGACTGAAAGGGGTGAATCTTCATCCCAAGCTCGCAATGCTCCTGCTGAGAATGCAGAACAACAGGAGGTGGATAACTACTACAAACAAGATATACCTCATCCAGTTATGACATTTTCTGATATGCACTTGGAAGATTTGCACCCGAACTTGAGATTTGACAGACGTTGGATAGATTATCCAAAATACCAAAGGGGCTTGCATACTCTTCATTCTAAAGCTGTTGAAGTACCTAGGGTAATAGAATGGGAACCGTTAGAAGCTGTAGAATTGGCCGGGCCAATTAGGGAATTACTTACACAGAGGTATGGTAATTCTACTTTTAACGATTGGATACGTTTATTCAACATGCGTAGACATGTATATAAAGTATGGTGTGAAGAATTATTGTGTAGTATAGAAATAAATGATCGGGTAGCTAGTTTAACCGATCGATCTTTTATTAGATTTTTTTAGGAGGTTCGATGCGCCACATGTCTCTACTAGACATGGCTCAGGCCTTACGTATATATACGCCTGAGGAGTTAGCATCTGCCGATTGTAGAGGGTTGATATTGAACGGTAGGAAAATTGATGAAAATTTTGATACGCATGGTGTATGGAGTCAAATGACTAGCCATCACCGATTTAAAGGGGGAAATTACTCTTATTTGAATATAGATAGAGCAGAGTTAAGAGTAATTCATAGGTTTTTAGCCAATTCGATTACACAACGAGGTAAGAATAAGGAAAAGGTAAATGAACAGGATTTGTTTTAGCACATGTGTATTCGAGACCCACAAAGCGCTGTAAGTATACCTTATTGTGTGGGTTATTATTTATCAGCTATAGCTAGGGGGATGAGACCGCATAGAATAATAGGAGGTGGTATATTTATTATTTTGATTGCTGAATATCTCGGTGTGGATATAAGTCGGGGGGATTATTAGTCGAAGAACCAGAACCCCGCGATAAAATAGGTTTAAATGTATACCATGGTGCGAAGGTTTTGAAGAGGCGAAATAACGCCGCAGTACAATACCATGGTAGACATCCACAGGTTGAGAGAAACCAACAGACAGGTAATGTGGGAGGGGGAAATGAAATGACAGAAATGCAAAGGTTTATAGCTTCACAAGAGTATGAAAATGCTAGACATCGAGCATTTGAAGATTGGCAAGTTCATCAAAACCAAATCATAGCTCATTGCCAACATGTAGGTAGAAACTATATTCCTACTCCATCGCCCGTATTTCCTCCCTGGTCTATAGAGATCCAACCACCGTATCCTACTTATAACCCAGCCGAAGCATTCTATAACACATACGGTTATGCATGGAACCCCTACTGGTATCAGTATCATCCCTAGTCTACTTAGTTTTATTTATTTTATAATTTGTAATGTTGATACATTTAATACTTATGTTGGAATTGTATTAGTTTTTATAATTTACTAATTTTTATTTTTAGATTTTAATAATGTTTGAATGTGGGGTAATATACCAAACTTCAAAAATATGTATATATGTTTGCAGTTTATCTTATGTACACAACAGGGTAAAACTCAAAGACTGGCATTAAGTTCAGCAAAAGCAACTAATTTTGACGACAAGATGCAAAATAAATGTGATATAACAACAAAACGGAATGAACAAATGATATGCACCATTTATCATTCAGTATACAAACACAAATATGTTTGGAAACTTTGGTAAAATTTAATCATTTCTACGCTAATCACCCTCAATAATTTAAATTGTTACTGATTTCTGGCAAATGAGGGCATTGCAAGATCTTAAGTGTGGGAAGGGGTTAAATTCTTTCGGATTTTTAAAATTTTTACTTTATACATTTGGTTACCATTAAAAATACTAGTAAAGCAGTAGTTGTATTAGAATCTAGTGCTCTCTGATAATAAAGAACAGCCCTAGTCTTATATACTGACTACCCAATTCTAGTAAAATTTTTCAAAATTTTCAATTAAATGAACTCAAAATCATGTTTATACATATTTGTGAATGATAAAACTAGGTTTTAACACCGAAATTATTGTTACCTCGGAAAGGACATAAACTGAGAAACAAACTAAAATATTAGAATTCATTTAAAATGGAATAGAGGACAATAAAAAGGAAAATAAAAGCCAAGTGTGGGAAAATTTACCAAGTTATTTTAAACATATGTCACATATTTCTGTAACAAATAATTGAAGATACTTTTGCTTTGGACTAAACTAAACTGTTTTACCCGATGAAAGAGAAGAAGAGATGGATCTACACGATGAATTAATTCCATCGTTAAAAGGAAGTAAAGTCTTCCGAAAAAGACACGCGCTTCTTGATTTAGGTCAAGAAGTTGTCGTCCAGACCAGCTGTAGGTTGACGAAAAATCTAGAAAAGTCATCACTAAAATCAGCAGGAAATCCACGGACCTCAGCATAAAACAGGGTCGCCAAGTGGTCAGATTTATCCTAACCATGAGAAGGATTTATCTCGTACAATGGGGGGCACTGTGCAAATTAGCTTGATAAGACTAATGAATCAGATCCCCAGAAAAGATAATCTCCTTAAAAATTAAAAATCAGCTTTTAAGACTGATATTACTCAATCCTTGAGATTGACCTTAAAGATTGAGAATTCAAACTCATGGAATTCAATGATATCTAAACTCGAGCTTGAACGAGAAAATATTTTGATCAAATTACAAACCGATTTGTTTTCTGAAAACCCATTTTCAATGCGTTCATTACCATTGAACGTAAAATCCTAGGAATTTACCTGGAATTCATTAGGTCACCTGAACCAAATCGGGTGTCAACCATAAGAACGGTGGTTGCATAGCATGGTCAAAGACAGGACCTTGTGCCAGACCGAAAAATCATAAGGGTGAGCTTTACTATTGCTCCTACCAAGGATAGTAATTGCGTCCGACACGTTATAGACCATAATTAAAAGCATGTCAGGGGACATTGCCTTAACAGTTGCTTGTTCAACGCTTTCCTTTACAACCGGACGGTAGTTTACCGAAAGGTAATGTATGGAGCAAGTATACTGGACGTGTTGCTTTCCTAATACAAGGTTAGCAAGTGGGTGACACAAAACCGCAAGTTTTGAGCTAAAATTTTCAAATCTGAAACCCACCAAACCCACAAAAATAATTTGCAAACACCGGTGAAGGGTTATTCTGGAAAACTTATCTAGGGTAAAAGCTAGATTTAATTTTCAAAGGATCAAATGTTTTCATAAAGATCCAATTTCCTTAATGGATCTAAATTTTTATAGTCATGTAGGACTGTAAACCATATCGTTACTGCCATTGTTTATACCGCCGTATAGAAATCACTGATGTACAAAGTGTGAAGAATAAAGAAGTGATTCTAGTATTTCAAGACTATATTGCTTGAGGACAAGCAACGCTCAAGTGTGGGAATATTTGATAATGCTAAAAACGAACATATATTTCATAGCATTATTCCTCAAGAAAGACAAGCTTTTAGTTGCAGTTGTTCTATTTAAAAGTGATATTCGTTTAAATAATAAAAGGTGAAGACAAAAGACAGATTCGACGAATTGAGGACGCAAACGACCAAAAAGCTCAAAAGTACAAAATACAATCAAAGAGGTTCCAATTATTGATAAGAAACGTCTCAAAATTGCAAGAATACAAGATTCAAAACGCAAAGTACAAGATATTAAATTGTACGCAAGGACGTTCGAAAATCCGGAACCGGGACCAGAGTCAACTCTCAACACTCGACGCAACGGACTAAAAATTACAAGTTAACTATATATATAAATATAATATAATATATAATTAATTCTTAAAATTAATATATATATTATAATATATTTATAAATCGTCGGCAAACAAAGAGCCAAAGCTGGGTGAGCTGTAATTTCAAACTTCGCGAGTTGCGGAGTTTGAAGGCAAAAAATTACGTGACTCGCGGAGTTCACCTGGACTCAAATTCCTATAAAAGCCAACGCAGTTCGACAAAAAATATATCCAAAAATATCAATCTCTCTATATTTATACGTAAATATTTATATTTATATTTTAATTTTAATTTTAATTTTAATTTTAATTCTAATAATAAGGGTATGTTAGCGAATGTTGTAAGGGTGTAAGTCGAAATTCTGTCCGTGTAACGCTACGCTATTTTTAATCATTGTAAGTTATGTTCAACCTTTTTACATTAATGTCTCGTAGCTAAGTTATTATTATACTTATTTAAAACGAATTAATCATGATGTTGGGTAATTACTAAAATTGGGCTTTGTACCATAATTGGAGTTTGGACAAAAGAACGACACTTGTGGAAATTAGACTATGGGCTATTAATGGGCTTTATATTTGTTTAACTAAATGATAGTTTGTTAATGTTAATATAAAGATTTACAATTGGATGTCCCTATAAATAACCATATACACTCGATTGGACACGATGGGCGGTGTATTTATATGTACGAATAATCGTTCATTTAACCGGACACGGGAATGGATTAATAGTCACTAGAATTATTAAAACAGGGGTGAAATTATGTACAAGGACACTTGGCATAATTGATAACAAAGTATTAAAACCTTGGGTTACACTCAGTCGACATCCCGGTGTAATTTTTAAACAAAGTATTAAAATCTTGTTACAGTTTAAGTCCCCAATTAGTTGGAATATTTAACTTCGGGTATAAGGATAATTTGACGAGGACACTTGCACTTTATATTTATGACTGATGGACTGTTATGGACAAAAACCAGACGGACATATTAAATAATCCAGGACAAAGGACAATTAACCCATGGGCATAAAACTAAAATCAACACGTCAAACATCATGATTACGGAATTTTAAATAAGCGTAATTCTTTTATTTCATATTTAATTTCCTTTATTTTATATTTAATTGCACTTCTAATTATCGCACTTTTATTTAATGTTATTGTATTTAATTGCACTTTTAATTATCGTACTTTTTAATTATCGCAAGTTTATTTTATCGCACTTTTATTTATCGCAATTTCATTATCGTTATTTACTTTACGCTTTAAATTAAGTCTTTTATTTATTTAATATTTTACATTTTGTTTTAACTGCAACTAAAGTTTTTAAAATCAACAAACCGGTCATTAAACGGTAAAAATCCCCCTTTATAATAATAATATTACTTATATATATATTGTATTTTTATAAAATAAAACTAATATAGCGTTAAGCTTTGATTAAAAGATTTTCCCTGTGGAACGAACCGGACTTACTAAAAACTACACTACTGTACGATTAGGTACACTGCCTATAAGTGTTGTAGCAAGGTTTAAGTATATCCATTCAATAAATAAATAAATATCTTGAGTAAAATTGTATCGTATTTAATAGTATTTCCTAGTAAAATTTAAGCTATTTTATATACACCTCGCATAACATCAATAATCTTATGTTATGATGGATTATTATGATTATGATGTTAATGATAAACAAATTGATGATGAGAATGATAGTTGATGATGATGGTTACGGTTATGTATAATGATGAAGAATGTGAATATTGATGAATTTAAATACGGGTTATAAATAACTCGGATGGGTATAAATCAGATAAACAAGGTTGGTCGAGTGGTTTGCGAGTGTAGTGAGTATACAGGAGGTCGCGGGTTCAATCCCCGGCTATGACATTTTTTTTAATTAATTAACAACAGAATCTGTTTGGGCCCTTCAATTGGGCTTGTTAATTATCTTGGACTTAATAATTGTATTGAACTTCCAATTAGATTAAGGTATTATTATTTTTGTTAGATTATTATTATTATTATTATTATTATTATTGTTATTATTATTATTATTATTATTATTATTATTATTATTATTATTATTATTATTATTATTATTATTATTACTATTACTATTATTAAGTACTAAGTATTATTATTAAGATTACCATTAGTAATAAAATTGTTATAATAATTATTAGTATGTATTATTATCAAAATAATTATTTTCATTATCATTATTATTAATACTAGTATTATTAATTATCATTATTTTAATCACTACTAATATTATTTTAGTATTATTATAATTACTATTTTAACAAACCAATGAAATATATACATATAAAAATATATCAACTAATATATACATATATATTTTATCATATAGAAACTCTAATATAAATTATTATTATTAACATGTTATAATGAAAGATAAACACTAGTTAAATAAAATATGTAAATTAAATATATCTACATCTATATAACAAATAATTTAACAAGCATATTATTAATAATAATATATATATTTATTCGATTAAGATTATGTGTGTTAATATATATAAATGATATAGGTTCGTGAATCCAAGGCCAACCCTGCATTGTTCAATGTCGTCATATGTATTTTTACTATAAAATACAGTATCGTGAGTTTCATTTGCTCCCCTTTTAAATGCTTTTGCAATATATATATTTTTAGGACTGAGAATACATGCGCTTTTATAAATGTTTGACGAAATAGACACAAGTAATTGAAACTACATTCTATGGTTGAATGATCGAAGCCGAATATGCCCCTTTTGCTTGGTAACCTAAGAATTAGGGAACATCACTAATTTTGAGAATTAGTGCACCCCTAATTGACGCAAATCGAAAAGATAGATCTATTGGGCCCAACAAACCCCATCCGTTGTAACGGATGCTTTAGTACTTCGATGTTGTATTATCATGTTCGATGGATGTCTCGGAATGATAGGGGATATTCTTATATGCATCTTATTAATGTCGGTTACCAGGTGTACAATCCATATGAATGATTTTTGTCTCTATGTATGTTAAATCAGAAAAACGCAACACTAAAACATTAAACATCTATATTATAATCATAAACCCAGAAAAGTACTCACAAAAATATAATAAGATATTAACTAAAATCTAATAAAAAAACTTTGTACTTCTCGTGCAAACTTTTGAGTCGTGTGACGACCCTATGTTATACTTACATTATCTATCTTTAGGTAACTGTGAGTATAACTCAAGGCCCTAGCAATTACAAATATTAATATCTTTGATGTACTCGTGCGACAGATCTCGCTCTCTAAAAAGCTGAAAGGCATAGCTCTTCAAACGGCCAGAGAGACGCAACCAGGACCAACCGTCGCGAGTAAAACCCAGAAGACCGTCTAGTTTACCCCACCACGCCACCATCCATCCATTCATCCGTTGTGGGAGAAAAAAAGACCAACGCCTCCGGACGCATCAAGTTTTTGGCGCCGCCCCTCTGGGATTTAACTTTATGAATTCCATGATTATCCACACTATGATTTAAGTTAATAATATAATAATATAATATTGATATACAATAATATAAATATAATAATATAAAATATAAAATATTAATATAATAATAATAAAAATTAATAATAGTAAACTTCTGAATAATAGTAAACGTCTGGCCGGTGTGGCTCGATTATAGGTGGTCCTTGTTTCTTTGTAACTTTCTAGGTGCGAGCCTCACCCGGCCCCATCTTTTATATTTCCCGGTTGTTGACGTTTTCTTTTTAAAACGTCATTGTTTTCTATATGAGTTATCGTATTTTTAGCCAAAAAAAAAAACGTCTGGCCAAAATCCTATGTAAGTGGAATAGTAAAAAGACAATAATAACCTTTAAGTAATAAAATATTACCATGAAAAGTAAATGGTCATGTTCAATTGAAATATTTATAATAATAATAATAATAATAATAATAATAATAATAATAATAATAATAATAATAATAATAATAATAATAATAATAATAATAATAATAATAATTAATATATAATATAATATTGGTAATAATAATAATAATAATAATAATAATAATAATAATAATAATAATAATAATAATAATAATAATAATAATAATAATAATAATAATAATAATAATAATAATAATAATAATAATAATAATAATAATAATAATAATAATAATAATAATAAGCCTTCGGCTCCATTTATGATTCAATAGCAAGCGTCGATTTATTGGCATCTTGACTACTGTTTAGAGTCTAAATTGAATTCCATGCAGGATTTAAAACACATGAAAATTTGATTCCACCATTTTCATAACGTTTCAATTTTATTTTTATTTTTATTTTACTTTTTTTTATTAAAAAAATTCCTACTTATTGGTCGGAGGTCCACTCGGAAGCAATCTCTTTGTCCGTCGAATAGAGAGAGATGATTTTCTCTACTTTTGAGAGTGTTTCACTCTAAGTGGAGAAATGACTTGTTTTTATTCTCGGATAGGGGAATGATTGTGTACATCTCACCTCCTCCATACATCACTCATGTGGTATTGGGTTTTGTTGTTGTTGTATAATATTTATAAACTTAAAAAAAATTCTAAAAACAATATAAATTCAAAGAAATATATATATATATATATATATATATATATATATATATATATATATATATATATATATATATATATATATATATATATATATATATATATATATATATATATATATATAATTTGAACTATATTTATATCCTTATAAATATACAAAAAATGGACTTACAAAGCAATTACTCGCGAAGGATTGGAAATTCTAGAAATATTTTTATACAATGCTCTATTAGTCTTTCTGAACTATTAGAAGCAGTAGTGGATTTAAGACTAACTCTGAATTTCATTCCTCTTTCTCTTGTTAAGAAATTAGGATTGGAATATCTTGAAATTAAAGAAAACTTTAACCACACAACCGATAAACCTATAGGAATGATTGAAAATACCATGATACAACTTGACATATATCTTTATCTTACAAAATGTATTGTGGTAAATAAAGAAGAACCAAATGCCCATATCATCCTAGAAAAATCAATAATAAAAATCGTCGCAAGGACAGTAAGAATGAATAAAAATGAAGAAGAATTAAAGTCTATAAACGAGAATCTAGAATCCATCACTATAGAAAATGAACGTTTAAAAAGGGATAAAAATGAATTAATCTGTGAACGAGAGGAACTTAGAAGTATAATAGAAAAACAAAAATAACAACTATTTTCTGCTAGATCAGAACATTTTTTAAACTGGAAAAGAAAAAACTCCTTAAACAACAAAAAAATGAAAAATTTATTAAAGAAAAAGAACAGAAACTAGATTCCGTAACTTTAAACCCTGGTATCCTAGACTTTGAAGGATTATTTAAATTGGATTTAAGAAATTTGATAAAACTTATTAAAAAATCATCAAGTGGAAAAGAAAGATAAAGACTTATTGAAAAAAATAAATGTTTGGATAAGCTCAAATGCAGGATACTAGCTAACACATTTATTGAAAAAGTAAGAAACGGAGAAGATGTTGGTCTAGATTATCTAACAATAGGAGGAGAAAAACACATACTGTAGTGACCCGAACTTTTCCATGTTTATATATATTAATTGAGATTGATATTTACATGATTAAATATTTCCAACATCTTAAGCAATCAAACTTGTTAAGACTTGATTAATTGAAATATGTTTCATATAGACAATTGACCACCCAAGTTGACCGGTGATTCACGAACGTTAAAACTTGTAAAAACGACATGACGATATATATATGGATATACATATGGTTAACATGATATTATGATAAGTAAGTATCTCCATAAGTATAGTAACAATGAGTTATATACATATAAACAAGACTACTAACTTAAGGATTTTGAAACGAGACATATATGTAACGATTATCGTTGTAACGACATTTAAATGTATATATATCATATTAAGATATATTAATATATCATAATATCATGATAATATAATAATTTAACATCTCATTAGATATAATAAACAATGGGTTAACAACATTAATTGAGATCATTAACTTAAAGGTTTCAAAACAACACTTACATGTAACGACTAACGATGACTTAACGACTCAGTTAAAATGTATATACATGTAGTGTATTTAGATGTATTAAAATACTTTTGGAAGACTTCAAGACATATATCAAAACACTCATACTTAACGAAAATGGTTACAGTTACTTTTCCATTCTTTTCTTTCATCAAGAATTCTAGTCGTATTCTTACCCGTATTATACACAGCTTCAAAACGTATTTACTATGAGTATATACCAATAGGAACTAGCATGGGATTCCACTCTTGATTATGTCATGTATGACTAATCAATTTTAACTTCTACCATGAGCTAGTCAACTAACTAGAACTCCTTTTAACCCCACTCACCACTCACCAATTACCACTCATCATTCACTCCATTTCACTTCCAATTCTCTTTCTAATTCTCTCTCAACACACACACACACTATTATGAACGTATTTTTCCAGTAGTTAATCATCATCTTCATCAAAAATCACTTCAAGAATCAAGCTATAATCATCATAGGAAGAACACTTCAAGAACACTTCAAAAATCCCTTCAAGTTTACTAATTTACTTCCAAGCCTTCTAATCCATTCCAAGTAATCATCTAAGATCAAGAAACCTTTGTTATATACAGTAGGTTATCTTTCTTATTCAAGGTAATATTCATATTCAAACTTTGATTCAATTTCTATAACTATAAACTATCTTAATTCGAGTAAAAATCTTACTTGAACTTGTTTTTGTGTCATGATCCTACTTCAAGAACTTTCAAGCCATCCAAGATCCTTTGAAGCTAGATCATTTCTTGTCACTTCCAGTAGGTTTACCTACTAAATTTGAGGTAGTAATGATGTTCATAACATCATTCGATTCATATATATAAAATCATCTTATTCGAAGGTTTAAACTCGTAATCACTAGAACATAGTTTAGTTAATTCTAAACTTGTTCGCAAACAAAAGTTAATCCTGCTAACTTGACTTTTAAAATTAACTAAACACATGTTCTATATCTATATGATATGCTAACTTAATGATTTAAAACCTGGAAACACGAAAAAACACCGTAAAACCGGATTTACGCCGTCGTAGTAACACCGCGGGCTGTTTTGGGTTAGTTAATTAAAAACTATGATAAACTTTGATTTAAAAGTTGTTATTCTGAGAAAATGATTTTTATTATGAACATGAAACTATATTCAAAAATTATGGTTAAACTCAAAGTGGAAGTATGTTTTCAAAAATGGTCATCTAGACGTCGTTCTTTCGACTGAAATGACTACCTTTACAAAATCGACTTGTAACTTATTCTTCTGACTATAAACCTATACTTTTTCTGTTTAGATTCATAAAATAGAGTTCAATATGAAACCATAGCAATTTGATTCACTCAAAACGGATTTAAAATGAAGAAGTTATGGGTAAAACAAGATTGGATAATTTTTCTCATTTTAGCTACGTGAAAATTGGTAACAAATCTATTCCAACCATAACTTAATCAACTTGTATTGTATATTATGTAATCTTGAGATACCATAGACACGTATACAATGTTTCGACCTATCATGTCGACACATCTATATATATTTCGGAACAACCATAGACACTCTATATGTGAATGTTGGAGTTAGCTATACAGGGTTGAGGTTGATTCCAAAATATATATAGTTTGAGTTGTGATCAATACTGAGATACGTATACACTGGGTCGTGGATTGATTCAAGATAATATTTATCGATTTATTTCTGTACATCTAACTGTGGACAACTAGTTGTAGGTTACTAACGAGGACAGCTGACTTAATAAACTTAAAACATCAAAATATATTAAAAGTGTTGTAAATATATTTTGAACATACTTTAATATATATGTATATATTGTTATAGGTTCGTGAATCAACAGTGGCCAAGTCTTACTTCTCGACGAAGTAAAAATCTGTGAAAGTGAGTTATAGTCCCACTTTTAAAATCTAATATTTTTGGGATGAGAATACATGCAGGTTTTATAAATGATTTACAAAATAGACACAAGTACGTGAAACTACATTCTATGGTTGAATTATCGAAATCGAATATGCCCCTTTTTATTAAGTCTGGTAATCTAAGAATTAGGGAACAGACACCCTAATTGACGCGAATCCTAAAGATAGATCTATCGGGCCCAACAAGCCCCATCCAAAGTACCAGATGCTTTAGTACTTCGAAATTTATATCATGTCCGATGGAGGATCCCGGAATGATGGGGATATTCTTAAATATGCATCTTGTTAATGTCGGTTACCAGGTGTTCACCATATGAATGATTTTTATCTCTATGTATGGGATGTGTATTGAAATATGAAATCTTGTGGTCTATTGTTACGATTTGATATATATAGGTTAAACCTATAACTCACCAACATTTTTGTTGACGTTTAAAGCATGTTTATTCTCAGGTGAATACTAAGAGCTTCCGCTGTTGCATACTAAAATAAGGACAAGATTTGGAGTCCATGTTTGTATGATATTGTGTAAAAACTGCATTCAAGAAACTGATTTCGATGTAACATATTTGTATTGTAAACCATTATGTAATGGTCGTGTGTAAACAGGATATTTTAGATTATCATTATTTGATAATCTACGTAAAGCTTTTTAAACCTTTATTTATGAAATAAAGGTTATGGTTTGTTTTAAAAATGAATGCAGTCTTTGAAAAACGTCTCATATAGAGGTCAAAACCTCGCAACGAAATCAATTAATATGGAACGTTTTTAATCAATAAGAACGGGACATTTCAGTTGGTATCCGAGCGTTGGTCTTAGAGAACCAGAATTTTGCATTAGTGTGTCTTATCGAGTTTGTTAGGATGCATTAGTGAGTCTGGACTTCGACCGTGTTTACTTGAAAAATGATTGCTTAACAAATTTTGTTGGAAACTATATATTTTTAACATGTGAATATTATGTGATATATTAATCTCTTAACGCGTTTGATATTATGTGATAGATGTCTACCTCTAGAACAAGTCCCATTGACTCACCTAATAATAATGAAGAGTCAAATTTAAATTGGAATGATTCGTGGACTGATTCACAAGTTCTCGAAGAGGAACCGGAAGAAGAGTCGGAACCGGAAGAAGAATCGGAACCGGAAGAAGAATCGGAACCGGAAGAAGAAATAGAACCGGTGGGGGAAATAATAAAACGGTTAAGTAAAAGAGAATCCTCAACCAACCGACCAAGGTTAATTATGGTCAATGGTGTTTCCGCCAAGGAAGCAAAATATTGGGAGGATTACCAATTCTCCGATGAATCGGATTCCGACGAGAATTCCGATGATGTTATTGAAATTACCCCAACTGAATTTAAAAAGGCAAAAGAAAATAATAAGGGAAAGGGCATAAAAATAGAGAAATCTAATTCCAACCCCGATGAACTTTATATGTATCGTCAACCCCCGAAGTCCTTAAGTTGTAACAATGACCCGGGAACCTCTAAACCACCAGGTTTTTCTAAACCAATGTGGATCACGACGGCTCGTATTAGGGGAACATCATATATCCCTAGAAACTTGGCAAAACGAACCAAAACCGAAGAAGAAGAAACAAGCGAGTCGGAATAAGATAGTTGTATTCGTGTGGTGTAATATATGTAATATAGTGTGCTTATGCTTTATGATATATGTAAAAATTGCTTGTATTAATAAGTATTTTTTTTATGAATCTAACTCTTGTCTATTTTACAGTATAAAAACACAAAATGGATAGACAACCCAATATTTTAAGAGACCTACCCGGAGACATGATTGATGAAATCTTGTCTAGAGTCGGTCAGAATTCTTCGGCACAACTATTTAAGGCGAGATCAGTTTGTAAGACATTCGAAGAACGTTCCAAGAATGCCTTGGTTTATAAAAGGCTTTCGTTCAAAAGATGGGGGATATCACATTGGGAAACCAATAAGTTACGATGTGTTTACTTTGACGCATATATTGCGGGGAACCCAAATGCTATTTTACGCAATGGGTTAAGAAATTATTTTGACTCAATATATCCGAATATTGGACTTCGTGATTTAGAAAAAGCGGCTAACATGCAGCATAAAGAAGCATGTTATGCTTATGGATTAGTAATGTTCGCTTCTCACCAAAGTGAGAACAAGAACATCGGGCTACAACTATTAAACAAAATGTTCCCACAAGTGACGGAGTCGGTAATTGGGGTAAGAAATGAGGTTTTTAGATTGTTACGGGACTGTTGGACATTACGTAACCCTCGTCCCTTTGACGACGTTACAACACGCTGTCTTATCAACGGCCATAACAGTTATGTTCCACAAGACCAAGGATGGGAAGTAGTCCTAGTAAAACCAGAATGCATGACTTGTTTCTGGACGTATGAATTACGTGTCTTTATTGCCTTTGCTGAACGACTTGTGTATTAGCTAGAATTATATTCACAACTATATCTTGTATCAAAGTTATTGTGTGCTATATTTCATGCTTTATGTAAAATAAGCGGTATTGTAAGTTTGTAAAATATTGTATAAAAGTTTGAACGCGAAATATTATTATAATCAGTTTTTCATATAGAATTGTAGTAGTTGAATTGTATATTAGCTACTAAGTATGAACTTAACGGGTAGGTACTACCCGAATTTAAACTTATAAAACGCTAATATGAAGAAAAAGCTTTTATAAATGAGTTCATATTATGCTACGAAATACTATTAACTACTCTTAATATTCTGTATGATTAACTTGTTCCATTTGATAATTTTGAAGGAAATGGCACCGACTACTCGACACACCGTGAATATGAATGAAGAGGAATTCCGTACTTTTCTAGCTTTAAACATAGCCGCAGTACAGGCTGCGCTACATACCAACAATAACCTTGGAGCTAACAGTACAGGAAATCGTGTAGGATGCACCTACAAAGAATTCACTGCCTGCAAACCTTTGGAATTTGATGGAACCGAAGGACCGATCGGATTGAAACGGTGGACCGAGAAGGTCGAATCGGTGTTTGCCATAAGTAAGTGTACTGAAGAGGACAAAGTGAAGTACGCTACGCATACCTTCACAGGTTCTGCGTTAACATGGTGGAATACCTATCTAGAGCAAGTGGGACAAGACGATGCGTACGCACTACCGTGGTCAGCATTCAAGCACTTAATGAACGAGAAGTACCGTCCCAGAACTGAGGTCAATAAGCTCAAGACAGAACTTAGAGGGTTACGAACCCAAGGATTTGATATTACCACGTACGAAAGACGATTCACAGAATTGTGCCTATTGTGTCCGGGAGCATTCGAAGATGAGGAAGAGAAGATCGACGCGTTTGTGAAAGGATTACCGGAAAGAATCCAAGAAGATATAAGTTCACACGAGCCCGCCTCCATACAACAGGCATGTAGAATGGCTCACAAACTAGTGAACCAGATTGAAGAAAGAATTAAAGAACAGACTGCTGAAGAGGCCAATGTGAAGCAAGTCAAAAGAAAGTGGGAGGAAAACGGTGATAAGAATCACCAATACAACAATAACAGCAATTATAACAATAATCGCAACAACTATCCTAACAATCGCAACATCAATCGCAACTACAACAAACGGCCCAACAACAACAACAACAACAACAACAACAACAACAGCAACTACAACAATCATCCCAACAACAATAATAACCGCAACAACAACAACAACAACAACAACAATCAGAAGCAGCTATGCCAAAGGTGTGAAAAGTATCACTCGGGGTTCTGCACCAAATTTTGCAACAAGTGTAAAAGAAATGGTCATAGTGCGGTGAAGTGTGAGGTCTACGGACCAGGGGTTAATAGAACGAAAGGAACAAATGGTGTCGGAACGAGTAATGGCGGAGCAAGTAGTGTCGGAGCAAGTTATGCCAATGTAGTTTGTTATAAATGTGGAAAACCGGGCCACATTATTAGAAATTGCCCGAACCAGGAGAACACGAATGGACAAGGCCGCGGAAGAGTTTTCAATATTAATGCGGCAGAGGCACAGGAAGACCCGGAGCTTGTTACGGGTACGTTTCTTATTGACAATAAATCTGCTTACGTTTTATTTGATTCGGGTGTGGATAGAAGCTATATGAGTAGAGATTTTTGTGCTAAATTAAGTTGTCCATTGACGCCTTTGGATAGTAAATTTTTACTCGAATTAGCAAATGGTAAATTAATTTCAGCAGATAATATATGTCGGAATCGAGAAATTAAACTGGATAGCGAAACATTTAAGATTGATTTGATACCAGTAGAGTTAGGGAGTTTTGATGTGATAATCGGTATGGACTGGTTGAAAGAAGTGAAAGCAGAGATCGTTTGTTACAAAAATGCAATTCGCATTATACGAGAAAAAGGAAAACCCTTAATGGTGTACGGAGAAAAGGGCAACACGAAGCTACATCTTATTAGTAATTTGAAGGCACAAAAACTAATAAGAAAAGGTTGCTATGCTGTTCTAGCACACGTCGAGAAAGTACAAACTGAAGAAAAGAGCATCAATGATGTTCCCATTGCAAAAGAATTTCCCGATGTATTTCCGAAAGAATTACCGGGATTACCCCCACATCGATCCGTTGAATTTCAAATAGATCTTGTACCAGGAGCTGCACCAATAGCTCGTGCTCCTTACAGACTCGCACCCAGCGAGATGAAAGAACTACAAAGCCAATTACAAGAACTTTTAGAGCGTGGTTTCATTCGACCAAGCACATCACCGTGGGGAGCTCCTGTTTTGTTTGTCAAGAAGAAAGATGGTACATTCAGGTTGTGTATCGACTACCGAGAGTTGAACAAACTTACCATCAAGAACCGCTACCCACTACCGAGAATCGATGACTTATTTGATCAACTACAAGGCTCGTCTGTTTATTCAAAGATTGACTTACGTTCCGGGTATCATCAAATGCGGGTGAAAGAAGATGATATTCCAAAGACTGCTTTCAGAACACGTTACGGTCATTACGAGTTTATGGTCATGCCATTTGGTTTAACTAATGCACCAGCTGTGTTCATGGACCTTATGAACCGAGTGTGTGGACCATACCTTGACAAGTTTGTCATTGTTTTCATTGATGACATACTTATTTACTCAAAGAATGACCAAGAACACGGTGAACATTTGAGAAAGGAAGAATTGTACGCTAAGTTTTCAAAGTGTGCATTTTAGTTGGAAGAAGTTCAATTCCTCGGTCACATAGTGAACAAAGAAGGTATTAAGGTGGATCCGGCAAAGATAGAAACTGTTGAAAAGTGGGAAATCCCGAAAACTCCGAAACACATACGCCAGTTTTTAGGACTAGCTGGTTACTACAGAAGGTTCATCCAAGACTTTTCCAGAATAGCAAAACCCTTGACTGCATTAACGCATAAAGGGAAGAAATTTGAATGGAATGATGAACAAGAGAAAGCGTTTCAGTTATTGAAGAAAAAGCTAACTACGGCACCTATATTGTCATTGCCTGAAGGGAATGATGATTTTGTGATTTATTGTGATGCATCAAAGTAAGGTCTCGGTTGTGTATTAATGCAACGAATGAAGTTGATTGCTTATGCGTCTAGACAATTGAAGATTCACGAACAAAATTATACGACGCATGATTTGGAATTAGGCGCGGTTGTTTTTGCATTAAAGACTTGGAGGCACTACTTATATGGGGTCAAAAGTATTATATATACCGACCACAAAAGTCTTCAACACATATTTAATCAGAAACAACTGAATATGAGGCAGCGTAGGTGGTTTGAATTGTTGAATGATTACGACTTTGAGATTCGTTACCACCCGGGGAAGGCAAATGTGGTAGCCGATGCCTTGAGCAGGAAGGACAGAGAACCCATTCGAGTAAAATCTATGAATATAATGATTCATAATAACCTTACTACTCAAATAAAGGAGGCGCAACAAGGAGTTTTAAAAGAGGGAAATTTAAAGGATGAAATACCCAAAGGATCGGAGAAGCATCTTAATATTCGGGAAGACGGAACCCGGTATAGGGCTGAAAGGATTTGGGTACCAAAATTTGGAGATATGAGAGAAATGGTACTTAGAGAAGCTCATAAAACCAGATACTCAATACATCCTGGAACGGGGAAGATGTACAAGGATCTCAAGAAACATTTTTGGTGGCCGGGTATGAAAGCCGATGTTGCTAAATACGTAGGAGAATGTTTGACGTGTTCTAAGGTCAAAGCTGAGTATCAAAAACCATCAGGTCTACTTCAACAACCCGAAATCCCGGAATGGAAATGGGAAAACATTACCATGGATTTCATCACTAAACTGCCAAGGACTGCAAGTGGTTATGATACTATTTGGGTAATAGTTGATCGTCTCACCAAGTCAGCACACTTCCTGCCTATAAGAGAAGATGACAAGATGGAGAAGTTAGCACGACTGTATTTGAAGGAAGTCGTCTCCAGACATGGAATACCAATCTCTATTATCTCTGATAGGGATGGCAGATTTATTTCAAGATTCTGGCAGACATTACAGCAAGCATTAGGAACTCGTCTAGACATGAGTACTGCCTATCATCCACAAACTGATTGGCAGAGCGAAAGGACGATACAAACGCTTGAAGACATGCTACGAGCATGTGTTATTGATTTCGGAAACAGTTGGGATCGACATCTACCGTTAGCAGAATTTTCCTACAACAACAGCTACCATTCAAGCATTGAGATGGCGCCGTTTGAAGCACTTTATGGTAGAAAGTGCAGGTCTCCGATTTGTTGGAGTGAAGTGGGGGATAGACAGATTACGGGTCCGGAGATTATACAAGAAACTACCGAGAAGATCATCCAAATTCAACAACGGTTGAAAACCGCCCAAAGTCGACAAAAGAGCTACGCTGACATTAAAAGAAAAGATATAGAATTTGAAATTGGAGAGATGGTCATGCTTAAAGTTGCACCTTGGAAAGGCGTTGTTCGATTTGGTAAACGAGGGAAATTAAATCCAAGGTATATTGGACCATTCAAGATTATTGATCGTGTCGGACCAGTAGCTTACCGACTTGAGTTACCTCAACAACTCGCGGCTGTACATAACACTTTCCACGTCTCGAATTTGAAGAAATGTTTTGCTAGAGAAGATCTCACTATTCCATTAGATGAAATCCAAATCAACGAAAAACTTCAATTCATCGAAGAACCCGTCGAAATAATGGATCGTGAGGTTAAAAGACTTAAGCAAAACAAGATACCAATTGTTAAGGTTCGATGAAATGCTCGTAGAGGACCCGAGTTCACCTGGGAGCGTGAAGATCAGATGAAGAAGAAATACCCGCATCTATTTCCAGAAGATTCGTCAACACCTTCAACAGCTTAAAATTTCGGGACGAAATTTATTTAACGGGTAGGTACTGTAGTGACCCGAACTTTTCCATGTTTATATATATTAATTGAGATTGATATTTACATGATTAAATGTTTCCAACATCTTAAGCAATCAAACTTGTTAAGACTTGATTAATTGAAATATGTTTCATATAGACAATTGACCACCCAAGTTGACCGGTGATTCACGAACGTTAAAACTTGTAAAAACGACATGACGATATATATATGGATATACATATGGTTAACATGATATTATGATAAGTAAGTATCTCCATAAGTATAGTAACAATGAGTTATATACATATAAACAAGACTACTAACTTAAGGATTTCGAAACGAGACATATATGTAACGATTATCGTTGTAACGACATTTAAATGTATATATATCATATTAAGATATATTAATATATCATAATATCATGATAATATAATAATTTAACATCTCATTAGATATAATAAACAATGGGTTAACAACATTAATTGAGATCATTAACTTAAAGGTTTCAAAACAACACTTACATGTAACGACTAACGATGACTTAACGACTCAGTTAAAATGTATATACATGTAGTGTATTTAGATGTATTAAAATACTTTTGGAAGACTTCAAGACATATATCAAAACACTCATACTTAACGAAAATGGTTACAGTTACTTTTCCATTCTTTTCTTTCATCAAGAATTCTAGTCGTATTCTTACCCGTATTATACACAACTTCAAAACGTACTTACTATGAGTATATACCAATAGGAACTAGCATGGGATTCCACTCTTGATTATGTCATGTATGACTAATCAATTTTAACTTCTACCATGAGCTAGTCAACTAACTAGAACTCCTTTTAACCCCACTCACCACTCACCAATTACCACTCATCATTCACTCCATTTCACTTCCAATTCTCTTTCTAATTCTCTCTCAACACACACACACTATTATGAACGTATTTTTCCAGTAGTTAATCATCATCTTCATCAAAAATCACTTCAAGAATCAAGCTATAATCATCATAGGAAGAACACTTCAAGAACACTTCAAAAATCCCTTCAAGTTTACTAATTTACTTCCAAGCCTTCTAATCCATTCCAAGTAATCATCTAAGATCAAGAAACCTTTGTTATATACAGTAGGTTATCTTTCTTATTCAAGGTAATATTCATATTCAAACTTTGATTCAATTTCTATAACTATAAACTATCTTAATTCGAGTAAAAATCTTACTTGAACTTGTTTTTGTGTCATGATCCTACTTCAAGAACTTTCAAGCCATCCAAGATCCTTTGAAGCTAGATCATTTCTTGTCACTTCCAGTAGGTTTACCTACTAAATTTGAGGTAGTAATGATGTTCATAACATCATTCGATTCATATATATAAAATCATCTTATTCGAAGGTTTAAACTCGTAATCACTAGAACATAGTTTAGTTAATTCTAAACTTGTTCGCAAACAAAAGTTAATTCTTCTAACTTGACTTTTAAAATTAACTAAACACATGTTCTATATCTATATGATATGCTAACTTAATGATTTAAAACCTGGAAACACGAAAAAACACCGTAAAACCGGATTTACGCCGTCGTAGTAACACCGCGGGCTGTTTTGGGTTAGTTAATTAAAAACTATGATAAACTTTGATTTAAAAGTTGTTATTCTGAGAAAATGATTTTTATTATGAACATGAAACTATATCCAAAAATTATGGTTAAACTCAAAGTGGAAGTATGTTTTCAAAAATGGTCATCTAGACGTCGTTCTTTCGACTGAAATGACTACCTTTACAAAATCGACTTGTAACTTATTCTTCTGACTATAAACCTATACTTTTTCTGTTTAGATTCATAAAATAGAGTTCAATATGAAACCATAGCAATTTGATTCACTCAAAACGGATTTAAAATGAAGAAGTTATGGGTAAAACAAGATTGGATAATTTTTCTCATTTTAGCTACGTGAAAATTGGTAACAAATCTATTCCAACCATAACTTAATCAACTTGTATTGTATATTATGTAATCTTGAGATACCATAGACACGTATACAATGTTTCGACCTATCATGTCGACACATCTATATATATTTCGGAACAACCATAGACACTCTATATATGAATGTTGGAGTTAGCTATACAGGGTTGAGGTTGATTCCAAAATATATATAGTTTGAGTTGTGATCAATACTGAGATACGTATACACTGGGTCGTGGATTGATTCAAGATAATATTTATCGATTTATTTCTGTACATCTAACTGTGGACAACTAGTTGTAGGTTACTAACGAGGACAGCTGACTTAATAAACTTAAAACATCAAAATATATTAGAAGTGTTGTAAATATATTTTGAACATGCTTTAATATATATGTATATATTGTTATAGGTTCGTGAATCAACAGTGGCCAAGTCTTACTTCTCGACGAAGTAAAAATCTGTGAAAGTGAGTTATAGTCCCACTTTTAAAATCTAATATTTTTGGGATGAGAATACATGCAGGTTTTATAAATGATTTACAAAATAGACACAAGTACGTGAAACTACATTCTATGGTTGAATTATCGAAATCGAATATGCCCCTTTTTATTAAGTCTGGTAATCTAAGAATTAGGGAACAGACACCCTAATTGACGCGAATCATAAAGATAGATCTATCGGGCCCAACAAGCCCCATCCAAAGTACCAGATGCTTTAGTACTTCGAAATTTATATCATGTCCGATGGAGGATCCCGGAATGATGGGGATATTCTTAAATATGCATCTTGTTAATGTCGGTTACCAGGTGTTCACCATATGAATGATTTTTATCTCTATGTATGGGATGTGTATTGAAATATGAAATCTTGTGGTCTATTGTTACGATTTGATATATATAGGTTAAACCTATAACTCACCAACATTTTTGTTGACGTTTAAAGCATGTTTATTCTCAGGTGAATACTAAGAGCTTCCGCTGTTGCATACTAAAATAAGGACAAGATTTGGAGTCCATGTTTGTATGATATTGTGTAAAAACTGCATTCAAGAAACTGATTTCGATGTAACATATTTGTATTGTAAACCATTATGTAATGGTCGTGTGTAAACAGGATATTTTAGATTATCATTATTTGATAATCTACGTAAAGCCTTTTAAACCTTTATTTATGAAATAAAGGTTATGGTTTGTTTTAAAAATGAATGCAGTCTTTGAAAAACGTCTCATATAGAGGTCAAAACCTCGCAACGAAATCAATTAATATGGAACGTTTTTAATCAATAAGAACGGGACATTTCACATACACTACCTAAACATGGGGTTAATAGAACTTAAGAGCATTTATCAAACAAACAACTCACAAGAATTATGGTACAAAAGAATCACCCCAATGAACCACTCGAACAAATCCAAAGTGGGGTAGATCAATTGGACTTTCACTGAGGGAAGTTCACAAGGTCAAGCTATCGACATTAAATAAAGCGCTTCTTTGGAGGCAACCCGAGCCTTTTACTTTCTTTATAGGATAAATAAGTCGGACAAACGACATTAAATCTAGCACTTCTCGGGAGGCAACCCGAGCTTTTTATTTACTAATGTTTTTAGTTTATGTTTTAGTTTGTAAATTGGAATAAGTGAATTAGTCTCGGCCTATCATTCACACTCGGGAGATACAAAAGGTGGAAAATTTTCTGAAGTGTTCACACTCAAGAGACTAAATCATGAGAGAGGAACAAATGGACAAAATGAACGAATGAAGTCAATAATCTAAGAAGTGGCAAAGAATCTGAGCCAAATCATCAAAGGAAGTCTTCAACGGAATCATCCGTAGGGAAGTACTCACTCTTCTTTACCGTAAAACTATATATATATATATATATATATATATATATATATATATATATATTATATATATATACGTCATGTCTGAGCTAAACACTAAGTGTGGGATAAAACCCGTTACATTGTTAAAACATTTAAAATCAATAGTGTCCAAAATCTTGTTTGAAAAGCAAATGTAGGATTCCTAACAATCGTTTATATATAACCTTGAAGGATGTGACTTAATGAGTGCCTCGGAGCATGTGACTCAATGACTGCCTCAGAATACTTTCTGAAAAATATATAATAAAAATCTTAAAAAATAAAGTATTCAAAAACGTTATTAAAACGATTGCTAGGAAAACGACATGAACATTAGGGACAATGTTCTTTTAAGTGTGAGATATCAGTATATTATACTTTAGTATTCTGCAATCATCCTCAAGTAAAATACTGAAATTCTTAAAAAATTTGGGTTAATTTTAAAATTAACGGTGTCGAAAAATATTTTTTCTTAATTAATTTCTTACTAAATTGTTATCTTCATCTTTATGCGGCTTATAATTATAACATGTTAAGAATATTTTTACTGTTGGAATGAATTTTTGAAGCATCGCATGACTAGTATATACAACCCAATCTTTTAAAAGTGAGGCTTTACGAGACCAAAAGTGTGATGACCCGTCCAAATCCATTTGGGCGAATACATCATTCATTGATTTCATAGTGAGGTTTTGACCTCTATATGATACGTTTTGTAAACATTGCATTCTTTTGAAAATGTACACCATAAATGAATATATAAATCTAAGGTTTTCGACGTCTGGCGATTTCTACGTATAGACAATCATCGTATATAATAGTTTCTAACAATACATTCGTTGACAATACAGTCAAATAAGATACATGGTGATGATTTTGTGAATGCAAAGTTTTCTCGAATAAAGCATGTATGACTCCATGCACATAGCTTGTATAACGTATAAGCAAACAGCGGAAGACTTCTAGGAACCTGAGAATAAACATGCTTAAAAGTGTCAACACAAAGGTTGGTGAGTTCATAGTTTTAATATTGCGCATAATCTGTATATAAAGGTGGATCACAAGATTTCAGTTGTTTCATCCAGAAACGTTTATCAAAATATTCTACGAAATTGAGCACCCTGGTAACTAAACTTTAACGTTATAATAAGTATCCCTGTTTTAACATACATGCAACCAACATGTACAATACACGCAATCCAACGTGTACTAAACTCAAATAGCATGCGTCTATTTTATAGTTCAGGCTGGGGTTTCTATACCTGGAACAGATGGGGATGTCAAGCCCTATGGATCCATATATAACTACTCGCGCCCACCAGTTCTTATAACCGGCAGTTACTAGTTACCAAAGCTAAGGGATTTTCGGTTCAAACTCGGTGTAGAATTTAGTATGTACTTGTATCCATTGCGTTTAAAATAAAGTGCATGTATTCTCAGCCTAAAAATATAGATTGCAAAAGCAATTAAAAAGGGAGCAAATGAAACTCACCTTAGCAGCACATAAGGTCATTCACCGAAATGTGACCGAAATTCGGAATGCAAAATAACTGTAGATCTCAATGTATCAATATTGTGATTCAATATTGCAGGAGAGTACGTAGACGTAACGGAACGGATAGATAAATATTACGGAGTAAATATAGATAAAATGATACTGAGTAATATTTCCTTAGCTCTGTCCCGCTCGAAAACCCATTTTGAAAAATAAAAATAAAATTGATGCGGAGTAAATATAGATAAAATGATACGGAGTAATATTTCTGTGTTTGTGTTATATGTTTCTGATAACTCCTCATTCATATTTATATACATAATTTAATAATATAATAATATAATATAACAATATAATAATTATGATAAGATAATATAATAATATAATAATAATAAACGTGTTAAATTAAAAGCCGCCATCACTTTTTATGTCGATAAACATTATGCGTTTCGCGTAGATTGGTACGTGATCCGCGTATGGTATCTTCACAAAAGTTGTAGATTTTTGAGTTATGGACGTCTGGACACCGGAATCACCCTTTTTCGAGTCAGTATGATTTAGTTATGATTTTTCTTGTCCAAGTGCGCAGGTTTATTGATTTCCATCATTTTAACTTGCAATCTTGAGATGAAATGTTGTAGTCTTTTGGTGCTCATTAGAAATCTTTATTTTATCTTTATTTTTATTTTCATATCATTGAAAATCCATAAAAACATTTTATAATCAAATTCTATTATATCAAAAAACATGTTCATACTAAATCGAATAAATATAATTTAGTTTTCCAGAATTAGTTATATTCAAAATCATTCTTTAAAATGTTTAAATAATAGAAATTGTTATATCATTAAATATTTTTATTTAATAAAGTAAAATCATATAATATATATGTCATAATGGTTTCCAGTTTTTACTTACAGTTTATTCGTGAATCGTAGGGTTAAGTCCAATGGACAATTAAACGTATGAAATCATTTTAAATCAACATATCCATTTTCTTATCTTGTTCTACATCCATTTACTTTTCATGTTCTTACTATTAATTTTATGAAAGTTAAATAATTAACTTATCAAGAGTCATGAGGAATTTATTGTAAAGCATGCATTGAAAATTTAACAGAAATCTCCACTAACTTTTGTCTAGTTCCCGTTAATTGACACATTTGTTCTTACTTATAAATCACTTTACCATTTTTAGAATATTGTTGAAAAAACAGATTTCTTAAATCACAGTGGACCTCACAACAGAGACCCGTAATCATATCATGATGTATCTGATAATTCAATCGTTTGATATTATCATTTAATTCCGTCGATAAATATATTAAACATATATTGAAACAATTATGTTCATGTAAAGTATTATACCTCTAATACTTTGTTAACGTTTTCAATTAATGTAACTATATATTATATATACATATCTACATACACATAAATGTTCGTAAATCGTCGAGTACAGTAAAAAGGATAATTGGTTACATGAATATAGTTCCAAAATTTTTGAGACTCAATATTACAGACTTTGCTTATCATGTCAAAATCATACAAAGATTAAGTTTAAATTTGATCAAAAATTTTCGGGTCGTCACAAAAAGCATAACATCTATAATATTTCACCCCAAAAAGAGTGTATGCCAATGTCTGTATTGTGAATTAAAATTAGCTCCTGATATATGTTTCGATACCACATTCTAAGAAATCACTTAGTGATTTAGGTACTTCGTATAAACTTTGAAAAATTCTCAGAAAAAGAAAAACACCTTCCAAAACCCGCGTATCTCAAATTCTTTTTACCATTTCTTCACCGAAACTCAATTTCTCCATTCGCGGAGAATTTTTGAAAAATCAAAATTATATAAAACATCTAGAAAATGAGTTTTCTTTTAAATCACCCTCTATTATAAAGTGTTAAAGTTGTCTCGTAAAGAAAAAGTTTATATTTGAAATCTAAACTTAAAGATGTAGTCTATGAGATTCGAACCTAGATCTTATAGAGTGCTAGATCACCTAACCACCTAAGACCTTCGAAGTCTGGGATCAGTTGATCGAAATTCATTACATGGATCAAACAAGTTACTATCTTAAAGTAGTGTGATTATATATATATATATATATATATATATATATATATATATATATATATATATATATATATATATACGAGCAGCTAGTTTAATCAAATAACGAAGCAAAAAGAACGAAGATGAGATTAGAACTCTAGATAGACTAAGCTCTGCTTAGTATTCATCCTGTCAAAAGATACAAAACCCTCAAACTTCACAAAAATATACCCTACTAAATAAAGCTTTTAATAAAGCTAACCTATTATGTACATGTCGTTGCCCCTCTGTTTGCTTTCGTTTCTTTTCAGTGCCTTCGTATGAATATATGTATATATGCTGTTTGAGTTTCAAAAAAAAAAAAAAGCTAACCTATTATGCCATAAAGTTATAATAGTCACCTATAAACCCTAGAACTTAACGCACACTAAAGTTCTAGCTAAAACCATTCTATTTCCATCACCGAAAACAGAATATATATAATTTTGAAAAGACAAATATTCAAAGCTCCATAACCTTCACAAAACCTACCACCCCTCACCTCTTTTCCTGATTACTATCGATATTTAGACATTGTACCTACTTACATGGTGAAGAGCCGATTCTCGATCAAGCCTATGATGATAAATGCAGACATTACTGGCTATTTGAGCGCACCCCCAAAATAATAGAATAGTGCACCCTAAACACGTGTGTGATGAGTGAACACCGGTGATATTAGCTTAGTCATGTATATTCTACACTTGCGAGAATTGAAAAGACAACCTAGGAAATGTCATCTCTAATTTTAAAAATAGGAAAAGCATGTTATTTATTTTAGAAAACATAAAAATGAACGTAACGGTCTTCTAAGTTTTTATTTACTTAAAAATGTTATAGACGGTTTTGGTTGAGTATAAGGAAAGTTTAAGTGTGGGATACTTGATATCGTGTAAAAAGTCATGTTTTCACTAACGATATCCACTCATATTATACATGTATTCACGCAAAATAGTTTATTAAACGCACTACTCCAGTAAGTTTTGTTAAACAAGACTTTAAAAGCTCACTTTGCGAAAAAGCTGTAAAAGCGCCAAAATTAGGGTTTTCTAACCCTAATTTTAAAGAACCAACCTAGAAGACCTCCACAAGAGCTCAAGATCATTAACCAGAGCTTCCGACACTTATAAAAAATATACACTATAAAGGTTTTATAGATATACCTATCCTTAGCTATATATATATATATATATATATATATATATATATATATATATATATATATATTAGTTAAGTAGGTAGGTTATATATTAGAAAAACGCAACACATAAACATTGAACGTCTATATTATAATAATAAACCCAGAAAAGTACTCACAAAAATATAATAAGATATTAACTTAGGTCTAATAAAGAAACCTTGTAATTCTCATCCAAACGGTTGAGTCGTGTGACGACCCTAAGTTATACTTACTCTATCTTTCCTTAACCCAGAAAAGTACTCACAAAAATATAATAAGATATTAACCTAAGTCTAATAAAGAAACCTTGTAATTCTCATCCAAACGGTTGAGTTGTGTGACGACCCTAAGTTATAATTACTCTATCTTTCCTTAGGTGACTGTGAGTACAAGCCAAGGCCCAGGCAATTATAAATATTAAGACCTCTTATATACTCGTGCGACAAGTCTCGCTCTCTGAAAAGATGAAAGGCCCAGCTCTTTAAACGACCAGAGAGACGCAATCGGGAACAACCGTTGCGAGTAAACCCAGGACCGTCTAGTTTACCCCCACCACGCCACCATCCATCCATTTATCCATTTTGGGAGATAAAAAGACGGGCGCCTCCGGTCGCATCATGGCCCAATGTTAGATTTTCCTTCCACGTTACCGTTATCATTAGGTTTAGTGGTGGATTCCAACACCTTTTCTGATACGTTGTTTTCTTGAGACCCAACATTAGTTTTAATCTTTTCCAAAGTATCGTCAACCATTGCTATCGAGGCAAAGCTGTCATCATCATCATGACTGTTCATTGACACCATATCCGAAAAATCATCTGAAATTCTGAATAGTCACCTTCACCTTCTTGAGTGGACATGCCGGAAAAGTATCCCGACCGAACTGAAGTAGTCGGAAAATCCTCACTTAATAGGCTGTCATCAACCTCAGGAAGGAGAACATAACTTGGATCTATTAATGGGGATTCTGACATAACAGTTCTCCAAATCTCTTTCCCAAGCAATATATAAGGATTAAAAGATTGGACACATGTGACGTGTATAAATGAGGAACTTTCTTATGACGGCCATGTATTGATTAGATTAAATTACTTTGCCCCATTAACTAATAATTCTCTCAATAGCACTAGCATCTTTTGGATCAAGTAGAAGTCCATCTAGGAACACCCATGTTATGAAACCAATGCGTGCAGTTGGTAAGAGCGTTTTTTTCTGCATTCGGAGAAGACCATTCCAATAAAACCGACAATCCACCCAAATATTTTATATTGCATTCCTCGATACCATGTAGGTTAGAAATAGATCAAACGTTTTGTAGTATTTCCATGTTCTTGACATTACCAATCAGGAATATATTCAGGAGCTCTTTATTAATATTTTCCTCATCCAAAGACAGGTCTTGAGTGGATTACTTTTTGCCCATGAGTACATCCATGAATCTTCTGTTTTCATTTAATGAAACAGGAAATTTGTAGCTGCTGTGAAAGTTACTTTGCACCTTTTTTAATATGTCTTGCTGCCTATTTTGAATGTCATATTCCTTATTTGTTGAACTGATCTTCTTCCTTTCATATTTTGCCTTATTAACTGTAACACCCTAGGCAAATCCCACCTCGCCCACGAACATGAGTGATCATGGGATTATAAGGTAATACCCACGCTTAAATGACACAACGCGTTTTGGGACCACAGGCAGAGCAGATGTGTGAGTACGCTGCAGTTAAGTGTGCTCGGGTGAGAGCACTACCAGGATGGGTGACCTCCTGGGAAAGTGCTTCTCGTGTGTGGTCGCCAAGAAAAAGTCGTGCGCCTGCGGGCAAAGCGGACAATATTGTGGTCATGTTAAGCTGGGGTGTTACAGAATGGTATCAGAGCCACTCATGTGCCGTTGGGGGTGGTGGGGCAAACCTCATAGAGGACGATGAGTCCGATCATGGGATTATAAGGTAATACCCACGCTTAAATGACACAACGCGTTTTGGGACCACAGACAGAGTAGATGTGTGAGTACGCTGCAGTTAAGCGTGCTCGGGCGAGAGCACTACCAGGATGGGTGACCTCCTGGGAAAGTGCTTCTCGTGTGTGGTCGCCAAGAAAAAGCCGTGCGCCTGCGGGCAAAGCGGACAATATTGTGGTCATGTTAAGCTGGGGTGTTACATTAACAGCCACCTTTATCCTCAACCTATACATTATTTAGCTTCTCTTCAAGGATACCATCTTGTTCTCCATTTTTGAATTTAACGAGACCAAATATCCTTCCTGCTTTGGATAGTTTCTTAGCTATGAAGAGGTCCACCATTCATCCAAACTTGGCAAAAAAATGCTCAAGAAACTTGGTCCCCCAAGAATTTGGAAAATTTGTGAAGCAATACTGTAACATCCCGAGATTGTGCCTAGGTTGTAATGACCAAATTGCCCGTGTATGGTGTTAGGTAATGATTTTAATAATTATTAGTTTATGATTATTTGATTGTTTGTTTGAGACCAGTTTGTGACAAGGGTCGCAGAACAGGTTCTTTTGTCTGATTTGGACTCCGTTACGGTCGCCTAAAAAGTACGAAAGATATCAGATAACTTGTAAGTACCCGTGTGAAGTGGGGTATGGGTTTTAACCCCAATTAAGTGTTAATATCTGCCTCATTCGTATCTAGAATTATCTTCACCACCCTCTACACCTAACTCGTTCTTCAATCTCAAACCCTAAATCACAAATTCTTGTTCTTGGATTTTAAGGGTTTTTGTGAAGTTTTGTCAAAAAGTGATTTTGGTGTCAAATTGCTTAATTTGAACTTGTTTTGATGTAATCTTGTGGGTTTTTGTTCCTAAATGTTTTATAAACAATATGTGATTGGTTTTGAGGTCAACATCGAGTCCAAGATCGAGATTTGGTGATTTTAGCTCGAAACCCGTAAGCTTGATGCTTCTGCTGAAGCTCAAGAACTCAGTCGACCGATTGTCTCGAGACAGTCGACCGACTATCTCGGGTCAGTCGACCGTTTGTCTCGGGTCAGTCGACCATTTGTCTTTCTGGTGGGCTGTTTGTCTACTCAGTCGGACATTTTTCTGTTAACAAACAGTCAGTTGTGTGTCTCTAGTCATTCGGCCATTTGTCTATACAGTCGACCGAGTGTCTAAAGACAGACTACCGAGATGGGCAGTTTGTCTATTTTTAGAAAATTCCGTGAAAAGAGCCCGTTTTTAGCCTTTATGATTCCCGTGTGTCTAATTTGATTATAGCACTATACTAACCTGGTTTATGTTGTTCTCAGACGATAAGAACAAGGAAAACGCTCAGTATATAGGCATCTGAGTTGTTCCGGTAATCGGTGAGTGAGACTGTCTCTGGGTATAGTATATAGTAGCAATTTGTGCTACTAGGATTTACCTTTGTTAGTTGTCCTATGTAGTATTTATATTGATGTAAAAGTACTGATTATGATGTAAAGTGTAGGGTTGCCTTGCGTTAGCTATAGTTGTTGAGTTTCTAGTGTATGTTGCTTGGTTGTTTGGTTGTGCCTTTGTTGTTAGAACCTCGATTGGTTGGGTTGGGTCATGTGGACTATTGTCCATAAAATATAGTTCGGAATGACGTATTCGTTGCGTGATGATGACTATACTGGAGATTCAGGAGTTAGGACTATCGGTAGACTCTGACCTGATCAGCTAGTGTTCATTGGCTCGTACAAGCCGTCGGTCCTCTATTTAGAGCATCGTTGTTGTTGCTACTTGTCGTTTCTTGGTACGAGTTGATAGTGTATGCTAGATCTGTTAGGTAGTTCCATTCACTTAGCTTCGTGCCAATCCCCCACCTTTCCTCCCTTGCAGGTTTTGGATCTTTTCCATGCTAGGTAGAAGGGAGGGAACTTGTTGAAGATATGTTTGACGAAACCAACTCTGATGTCTAGTATTATAGAATTGTAATCGGAAATTAACGTAACACCTGTTGTTTTAGTAATAATGTAATGAATAACGTATTTGTAAAAAAATTATGTTTATATGTATGTAAGGGCACGTTTTGTAAATATGTCTTCCGCTGTGTCTTTAAAAAAAAGGTCAGTATTACATATACGTAATCGCCATTGTCTTCATCATGTTGCTCACATCATAATCCCTCCTGTTACTCTCCTATCTTTGCTCTCTTTGGTTCCTTTGTCTTTTTGTTACTATTGTCCACCCGTCTTCCATTCGCTCTCTTACTAATGTGCAATTACTTTAGTTATTGATATGTAACTATATACAGTATTAAATTATATTTTTATAAAATAATACTTAATTAGTGTATTTTTTTTTTTTGAAAGCAAACAAACTTTATTGATAATATAAATTTTAAATAGTACACAGAAACACGAATGACTATCTAGACTTACACGAATAATCAAGCAATGCTACGAGACATTCAAAGTAGATGTATAGCATGAAGTCGGAACTTTCAAACCAAGTAGGGAGGGGAAATAATTGCAGTGTTGAATCCAATCAACGGCAAAGCAACCATTTCGAGCCCATTTAGACCACAAAACCATGATCTAACATTGAAGCTCGTGAGCAATTACAAATGTTGATGTACAACTATGTATATAAACTATGTACATTATCCTCATCTATATAATTACATGCCATATGTTAACCAGTTCCTTCTTTTTTAGGAAGGTTCCCAGTTTAGCCAATCGAGGTTTTCTTTCTACCAACGACATGATATCCATTCAAAACTTTTTGATTGGATATTAGTGATCATGTTCACACATGTAGAGCATTTTTTTCCAAAAACATGTTCATTTCAATTCTTTCAGATTGTATACCCGGTAATCCATATCACTGCTTGCCATAAGGATAAGCCATTAGACATTTTTATTTCAAGATTTTCGCCTTTGAGAAGTTCTTGAGTGCACGAAACATTTAACTAGTTTAGTTTCCAACATTTTGGAATTTTTTCCCATATTCGGAGGCTATTTTGTACGAAAACAATGTATGTTGAATGGATTCTAAGTATCGTCGCATATCAGGCATGTAATTGAATGTAGATCGATACCTTGATTGTTGAGTTCGGTTCTAACCGGAGTTTTTTTTTACAGTGTAACACCGTACTTTTTTTTTAATACAAAACGGAATATCATTTTATCAAATCATGGTTGTAAGCATATGTTAAACATATATATTACTATTCATTACAGTTCAACTGGTGTTACTTTTCAAACAGTTGAGCATAGTTATCTCAAGCATCAGAGTTCTTCAGTGTGGGGTAAGTGAGTGAGATATCCCAATAGATACTAATAAAAAGTACCAAGCCTAGCTTTCAGGGATCATGCATCTGGTCACGGGCAGATGGACATAGTGTTACATAGCTATCACATAATATAACATTACACATCCATATCATACAATTTACAGAGTAGCAATAGCATTATCAAGCTATTCATTAAAGGCACCGAAGGCACTACCCTAACATAGCCTTGCAAAGCTATACAATAAAGGTATCCATAGCTCTACATAGCTATTCACTAATGGCATCAATAGCTCTACACAGATATTCACTCTCATAGCACAGCTATACATAGCACAGTATACCTCTCCTGACGTTTACATATGTCAATTGCAATATACTGCCCGTACAATAACCCCCCGAGCTCAACCCTTCTATACACGGTTGACCTCTTCCGTCCCTTTCTATACACGGACGGTACTGACCCTTCTATATACGGCCAGTTCCCAAATGTGCACATAAACCACCTACAATCTCACCGTAGGTAATATCGCTATTAGCAACAGGACACTCTAATCAGATATCCTCATGATTCAATCTAATCTGGAAACCTGGTAATAGTAGTATAACCTACTACTTATCATTACAACAGTAACTAACATGCATACATAGATTATCATAATCTATATTAAGCATAACAGCAGGTAGTAACTACACTTGCTACCAAACACCAATATCCATAAGGATAGTCCCACTCACCGATTACCAGCAAGAACTCAGTGGTCTAATGTTACTGAGTCTTCTCCATTCCTTTATCACCTGAGAATGATACAATCCAAGTCAGTAATCATATCTCTATTATATAATTCGAAATCAAAAACACTGATAATATATAATCACATCAAGTGGTCGAGATGACCACCGACCCTATAGTAACGCCACCTTTCAGTCACGTTCTTATTAAAACATATAGAATCATACATCAAACAGATCAACGAAGCAGAAACACAACACGAAGAAAATCTGTCAGATCAATAGCACGAGTGACCATCACTCACGCGAGTGAGTCACTTCACCCGCACGGGTGACATCTGACTCGTGCATGTGAATCACACATAAACACACGACACCAACATGTAGTGACTCGTACGGTCAAACCACTAACTCGTACGATTGACCATGTCACTCGTACGGGTGAGATGTCAGTCGTACGGTTCATTTCTCACAAACAAAGATTCAATAAAGACATCTCGTTCGTACGAGTGATGGACTTAAGCAAATGTAATACCAATTTAGCACAAAACCCAACTCATTTATGTCCCCATCCATATATGACAAGATTATACAATTCTCCCTTCAATAGTAACCCCACACATGCGTAAAATGAAGCATACACACTTATATTGTAGTTTGATCCAATTCTCAAGTTTAATTTAGTGTTTTAAAACCTTACTATTGGAAATTCGACCTCAAGTCGATTCTAACGATAGTTTATTTGTCAAAAACGGAGTTACGGTTTGAAAGTTACACCCTTTTCAATTTTACCAAAAGCTGACCACTGCTCAATCGCGTGGTTGAGCCCTCAACCGCATGGTTGATCCCTCAAAAGTATGCTCAACCGCGTGGTTGAGCTGTCAAAAGTTTGGGAGCTGAAAAACAGCTCCATCTCACTGTTTTCGCGTTTTTAACACCCAAAACTCGATTTCTGCTTGTTTTGGTAAATCTAATGCATCAAGAATACCACATAACACATATAGAACTATTTCTAACATCAATCAAGCATAACAAACACATATCATCAAGAATCAAAGTCAAAAATCATCAAAACCCATTTTAACCCAAATCCACTTTTAAATTCACCAAATTTAATGATGTTTATCTTATTTTGATCCTTGAAAACACTTGAATCTGATAAACGAAGTCACAAGCTTTGATCTTAACAATTAGATTTTATGAATTTAGATGAAGCAGAGGGTTGTTTAGGGTTTTAAGTTTCCAAAAATAATAAAGGGAAAGAACGTATGGTGTATATATCTATCTTCATTGTGAGAAAACCTCACTCCCCATTTCACACGGGTATTTATCAGTTATCTGACATACAATGTACCTCATTAGGAGGTCTTAACGGGGTCCAATTCACATAACAAAACATGTTCTGTGACCCTTGTCACAAAACACATTTTATCCCATACACCAATAATTATAAACACATAATTATTTAAATCACTAGTATTAATAAATTAATATTAACTAAGGATAAAAAAGTCATTTACTACTAAGCCAGATTGAGGGTGTTACAGACAGGCTCTCCATATGAAAATGCCAATTTTTTGGGGAATTTTATTGTTGTTAAGTGATGGAACAATCTGTGCATTGCTCGGTGTAGCCAGCCGATGGAACAATCTGTGCATTGCTCTGTGTAGCCAGCTCTTCTAACTCGTTGCAATGCGAACTTGCTTTGTATCCTCCATTATTGTTAAATTTCCAAGTCCATATATCGTGATCTTTGCCTGAAACTGATGTGTTTGTGATTTGGTTCTCGAGAGATACAAGATCGGAAGATGCTCTCCATTTTGGTTGTGAAGTCCAGTTCTAAGATGTAACAGTAGCTTCATCGACCCACTTTACTCTTTCATCTATAGCGGCTTCCTTGTTAGATACTAGACGGAAAAGCCTCGGGTACTTAATTAGTGTATAAACACAAAAATCTCGTTTAGGCTCGCAAGTTTGTTCGATCTCGAGATACGAAGTTCGAGCTCAAGCTCATTTACAGAATGAGCTTCAATATATATTCAAACTCGGGATCGAGCTCGTTCTGGTTCAAATCGAGTTTTTAACAAGTCAAGCTCGAGTAGCTTATGAATAACTCGACTCATTTACACCCCTAGCTTCTATGCAAGCGCTTATAAGTATTTCATTTCCTCATAATTTACTTAAATATGAGAATTTGATATTATGACACCTATAAAAATATCCTACTTCTATTAACAATTCTTTTTGTAGATAGATTTTTTTTATTGAGTAACCAAGGAAACCCCAACAAGCGCATTGGTTTCTTCATAAAAGATAAAACTTCGAATAATCAAGCTCTCCGAGCGAAATAAATTAATTTTCTTAAGAGTAAAATTGTAACATGTGAATAGTATATATGAAAGAAAAATGTGATGCATAGATCACCTTACTTTTCATAAGTATCCTAATCAGAGGACCTATATAATCAACAACGTATGGTTAAAAATGAGATAGTACGTGTAGCATATTTGCTTCCACGTTTAAGAAATCATGTGTTTGTTTCATTATTATTATTATTGTTTCTATTTTACTCAAATTCAAATATATGCTAGTTAACTGGATTGTCTATAAGTCATTTCCAAACCTTTTTTAAGGCAAACAAACTCATTCAACATGATTTTTTACATAAATATGTACATAATAACTATATCAGGATTTGAACTCGTAATCTCAAAGTCAGTCCAATGTCCTTTGATTACAAACCTTTTTTACTAGATAAAATTTGAATACGAGACCTTTTCTGATAATAATATAATACTCCATATTAAAACTCAATCACTAAACTTTCTTGCTCTTATCATATATATATTCACCGAGTAAAACAGTTTGCTCAAAAAAAATATTCTTATCAGATTTGCAAATAAATATTGACAAATTGAAATAGGTAGGGTTACTCTTACTTGTTTTTGTGAAAATAGTTAGCAAAAGTCTACCAAATGGAAAGGATCAAAGTAAGACTAGTTGTGGGACTCTAAAACAGTCAAACATCCCCACACATGACAGCTGTTTTTTATTCTCATTACCAAAATTACTCACTTAAGTTTCAACTATTTTTTCTTTCAAACCAATACTCCCGTTGTCTCGTTACGACGATCATTCAAGATAATATTATGGAGTAGTTTTACTTTTGAGCTACATTAACATTTTTCTTACAGCAGTTTGGGATCACTTATGGGGTATAAATCACCCACGCGTTCATCTCCAGCAGTTGCATAACTCGCTCTCAACTGGTGCCCAGGAGAAAACCCGGCCAAATTCGAGGGCATGTGCTATAAAACCCCATTCCACCACTGCCCCCGCAACGAGATGTGCGGAAGGCACCCTTGAGTGGAATTCAAGGGTTGAGGGGCAACCTTGTGTGCAATGTTGCATCCCATAGAAATCGAACCCCTGATCTCTCGCTAAGAGAAGCAGACTACTATTACATAAACTACAACAGAAGGTTTTAAACTACTTTACATTACACCAATATCACCTAAATATATCCAAGATTATAATCCGTTTAGAACTCGGTGTATTTGAGTAATAATATTTGAGTTAGTAGAATATATAAACGGATATAGATAACGCCGTTCAAAAAAAAAAAAAAAAAAGGGATATACATAACATTCAATATTTAACCGTTTTAGTTAAATGTTGTTTATTGTAACGTAATGTTTACTTTACTTTGGGACCACGTATAGATATTGCTTGAAGCATTTGATATACTCTACTCTTGTTTTAGTTTTCATAACAAAATTAAATCAAAAGGTCATTTTTATGGTAGTTCCAAAATAAATATAGTAATGCTTTCTTTGTCCAGTGCAATTTGAATTTTGTGGGTTCTACCTTGTCTCGCATATTTACTTATGTGTCGTTACATCAATATTTATTAATAAATGGTGACCTACAAAAAAGAAAATAATAAAGAATCATCAAGCAAATTTTAACGGGGTTAGGATACACGTTTGCTCGAGTATAATAATAGGGTTTAAGGAAGAACATGATTCGAACCTCCGATGTTAGTCGTGGATGACCCATACTAGAATAATAAAGATCCCGACAGTGAGACCGAATGTAAGTCCACCAGTGACGTAGCATACAAGGTCAAGTGACCATAAAACATGAGGGATTCATAGTTCATAGAATATACCTGAAAGTCTTAGAGAGAATGTAATCGTAAGAATGCTTATTCGTACGATGTATGCTTGTGTTACGGATGTAACATGGTACCTCTTAGGGTTTTAGAGTCATGTATTTATAGGCTAGCAATTAAGGTTTGAATAGGATTCTAGCCTTAATTAGATGTAATTCGTTCCTTAACCAACTTACAATAAATTATGGAATGATCTTATCGTTTCCTTAGTCAATAAAGTAAACGTAAGACCAGGTCAAGAAGACCGCATCCAATTGTATAGGCGCATAGGATGCGCAGCTATATCCTTGATTCGTTTTGGGCGCATAGATACAATTGTTTCTAGTGCGCAGCTTATGGCTTACATGCACCGCATAGGCATGCAGATATGCGCATGATTATGTCCCCCCTAGTTCGATGTTCATATACAGTGACAACAAGTGTATGACGTCGAACTATAAAAAAAAAAAGAATAAATAAAATAAGCAAAAAAATCCTATTTTAAAAATCAAATATCTAGTTCAACCCCCGTTGGCTACATATTAAAAACCCAATTTCATCTCTGCCATGAAGTATCTACTCATGGCACATTTCCCATATCGTTTGGGGTTAAATGGGAGGGGGGTTTTACTTAGCCATGCCCTTGAATCGGTTTCAAGGTTTCCTTTCGAGCAGCGATGGGGGCGAGGTTATTATCGCTGCATCGGCATAATCGAAACGGGAGATGATCGCAACGGGTGGTTTAGTCCCCCTCGGGTGATCCTAATCGCTGTTAAAAAAACAAATATCTTGAACGGTATGATGGTGCATTTAATGCTAGGTATGCGACCAGTCACAAAAACGTCTTGTCAACTTACCGTAACGCGTTCGATGTGACAGCTGCAACTCCTGCCAAAAACGGCAATGATCACAGTTATGCAACTGTCAGGGTTTGCTAATGTGCACAAACGTCAAATCAAGAGGTTTACACCCAGATGATGACACATGTACGTATAAGATTGGGACCAGGTGATTATTTGACTCGTTTATCCGGTTATAAATACTTAAATCCGTTTGTTTAAAGTTCTTGGATGATGCAAGGATTAGAGCTTGATTCTTGAATGATTGGAATGTTTAAATGGTCATGGAGTTCTCCAAGAACCATTAAAATTCGTCCCTAAGAGCTCCTCATGCGGATGTAAAAATAAATCCTCCATTATGACCTAGAAAACTGCTCAAATACTTGAAATCCCTTCCAGCAAAATCAACGCGACGCGGCGCGCAGTAATGCTTAAGTTATACTGAACTTGTTTCACGTTGTATGGCACGGCCCGCCAGGCCCATGCACGGCGCACAATAATGAAAACTTGGAGCTGATCGATTGTTTGTTGCTCATGCTTATGATTTACTCTATAGTGCGCCGTCTTGCCATGTTTTGGGGCGTCGTGCACTAATAAAGGAAACCAAAATATCTCTAAAATTCATAGTTTGATCCAACTTGAACCGGGACTAACCATAATGATAATATATCGTCAAAAACACCTCCAAACCTTGAAAACTCGTCACGAAACACTTTTTGAAACTAATATATAACTTTTCATAAATATCACCAAAAAGTCTTCAAATAGCACAAAACCGAGTGAAATATGTTTGATATCGCGAGAGAATAAATGTATGATTTGAGAAATATCAAATGTCCCCACATTTAAACCTTGCGTGTCCTCAACAAACTCTAACTCTGAAATAATCTCATACTAGCAACAAGGTTCAAATCTTCAAATCGGTATATATATCATAAGATCAAACGAACACCATATGTAACGCCATGACAATGGAACCAAGGTACAAAGTTATAAACTGCAGAGTAGTGTGACTAAGCACTTTTTTCGGGGTTACTGGGAACGGTCAACATGTACATGAATCATAGGTAGATGATTGTTTCATACTGTGAAATCAAAACTGTCGCCCCAAGCTCCAGCTGTTACCCTGGATAGCCCTACGGATTAACCTCTACGGGCAATTGATTAACGGACAATTTGACTACTACAAAGCCGAAGTTATTGTTATTTGCATGATTATAGTCTCATGGGACTCTACCTGGAGCTCCTGACGTGATATTGTTATCAGTCTCAAAAGATTTTCCTTAAATGCGCGTGGATTTCACGCTCTTGGTCAAGCCAAGCCTTCCAACAGTACCTAACAATGCATTAATCTATATGGAAAATAATATATGCTAGGAAGATACTACATTACGTCCAGGTATCATTGATAAGTCATGAGGGGACAAATATCTATATGTTAAATCAACATGTAACGATTGAGTGTCATCAGTCTTAGAAGTTTATTGGTTTTTTTAGGAGATCATCCTTCTGAGGATCTGATAAATCTACGTACATTTTGTAATGTCATGGTGCTTCCCAAGTGTGCGAGACAGATTTCCCCCATCAAGATAAGTCTAACCACAAGTCCTTGTTTGATGCTGAGGACGAGTGGATTTCCAACCTATGTTAGAGATGGCTTTTCAAGATTTTTCGTCAACCTACAGCTGGTCTAAACTGTAATTTCTGACCTAAGTCAGCAAGAGCGTCACTCTGAAAACTTGACTTCCTTAAGGATGGAACATATACATCCTATGTGTTATGGTGGGTGGCGTATATTATCCTTGACAGTAGAAATAGTGCAATCAAGCCATAATATAACACTGTAGGTTTAGATCCGATTTCCGACCAAAAACCCGTAACAATCCATAACAAGGGTACCTGATACAGTCTCAATACAACAATTGTGATAACATCTCCAACAAGCTCAACAAAATAACACACACCTTGGCTTTTGAATGTTTCACCCATGGTCAACCCCGCATCACAATCCTTACCTAAATGGAGACCACCGCAATATTCACATCCTACTTTCATAATCTGTATCTCCTTATTCATCTTCTCCATCTGTCTCGAAATACCATCTAACTTCACACTCAAAGACCCATAATCGTTGAAATCACTGGCACTCGTGACTGTAGTAGAACGGGGTCACCATATTTTCCTGATGCCACTCATGAGAATATTCTGATTGAATCTAAATCATCGCATAAGCTTCCTGCTCTATATTATCCATGATAAAACCACCTACATCTTGGTCAATCGGAATACGGGTGGTCACATCACACCCATTGTATAAAATCTGGACCTTTTGGAAAGTGTCTAACCGTGTTGTGGACACCCTCTCGGCATCTACAAAACCTAGTCAAGTCATCATATAAAGTGTCATTCAGATTTTGATGGAATTGATTGATCTCCTACTGAAGTCTCGCAGCTTTAGATGCTGGAAAGAACCTCTTCAAAAACTTATCAACTAAAACATCCTAAGTAGTAATAGTCCCTTCTGGTAAAGATTCCATCCAATCTCTGGCATCTCTTTTTAAAGACCAAGGAAACAACCTAAGATACACAACTTGATCCTACACCTCCTTTAACCTAAAAAGGGTACAAATCCCCACAAAAGTACAAAGATACACAACATGATCCGCTGAACTGACAATGATTAGAAATCATGTGAAGTACTTGGCCCTTAATCTCAAACTTATTAGCAATGGCGACCTGAGTAATAGCATGCCCTTGGCCAGTAAATGTGGCCTTCATCTTATCTGTCATGGATTGTTGTGGATCCACAATGATAGGAGTTAGTGGAAAAACAGTTTCAGGAAAACTACCTACTGGGGTTGCAGTTCTACTAGAAGAAGAAGACTCCACCGTAACCGAATGTTCAGTGTTCACACTCAAAAATTCTTTCATTGGTTCTGAAAATGGCGTAAGTATCGGAGAATTAGAAGAGCGGATGTGTGACATGCACTACCTGTAATCTGTCAAAACACAAACAGTAACCCGATTACAAGCACCGAAACAAAACAAAATAAAAACTAGAAATTAATAACTAATAAAGACACAAAAGACTCAAACAGGTCAGAACTAGCAAACAATCTCAAATTGACACACAATTGTCCCCTATAGCGGAGCCAAAATCTGATGTTTAAAATCGTATATATAAATTATAAATGAAAAAATCTGGTTAAATGGACTATTACACAACTACGGGCAGTGTACCCGATTGTGTAGCAGTATAGAATGTGGTAAAATTCAAGTATCGTTTCAAGGACAGTCTTAACGCAATTCAAGATTATTAAACTAATATGAAATTAAAAAATAAAGGAAATAACAAATATTGGGGTTGGCTATTTAACGATTAGCCGAATTAAAGAGAGAGATAAAGTAAGATAATGTTTTTGTTGTTTTATATTAATAATACGAATAAAGATATATTCAAATTCGGTTGATGACAAATATGTCCACCTAGGCTTTCATCACTATGTTGGATGTTTAAGATTAAGTCGTGATCAATAATCACACATATGCAAATCAACTCACCGATTCACCGAGAGTTCTCTTGAGTAAACACAACAGTCAAGATTACACAATGCAGGGCTCCCTTTGCACTGAAGACCTCTAAACTGTGGCTACAACTTGACTAACTTAAAGACCAGAACTGTGACCCAGTGTTCATTGCACTCAATAATCATTTCAATGTTCGTTGCATACGATCAACCCATATATCAACTAATATACAAATTAGTTCATCTCCTTGGTCCAGATAATGCTCAATTACCCAACCCAAGTAACCACCTGAAATAATTATGTTAGATTCCAATGTGTCAATAATTTGGACAACCACAATCAATCAAATAACAATGGATTAAATAATTGAAAATAAATGCAATAGACTCCAACGAATGTTCACTCAATTGAACAGTCACACATATCAATTAATTTGCTCAAAAGTATCAACAAAATTTATCATGTATTCAAGCAATAAATCATCATGCATATATCATCAATCATACAGAATAAATCCAACATAGTATTTAACCTTGATATGTGATATCGTACCTCAAAATAACTAGCTAAAAACTTAACAATTATCACACACTTACAGGTAACTATAACCTGATCATGCAGTAATCTATAAGTAAATTGACCAGTTCGTTTCACAGAGAGCGGTTTAATCAAGATCTTAATACTGGTAATTATTCTAGAGATTTAATTAAGAGATTTGGTTTGTATTTCAATTCACGCAATTAACGTGAAGCAAAATGAAATGAATTAACAATAAAGAGAAAACAGTGTCCACTTGAATGATTCACTACTAAGATGGATTGTTCTTCCAGTTATTACCGATTATTATGTCTTTAATATAGTTGTTTGACTTCTCACAAAGTTCTAATCAATCAAAGTGAGTAAATTCACATAAACACACTTTAAAAGACTAAACTATATTTGATAAAAACCAATGAGACTTAATTTGGACTAAACTCACGTAAAATCCTAATTATCACAGTCACTTGCAATAATTACACTATTATGCAACTCACAAGCCTTTCAATTACCAATTAAATCAATGATACAATCACTTGAAATCACTTCTTGAATTGTCTAGATCTCCTAAGTGTTGAAGCATAAATTGCATCTCAAATCTAACTCACATTAAACGATTAACAATCTATGTAATTGAATTAAGAACATGGAACATGCATAAAAGTGGATCTTTAATCAAACACAATCAATTTCAATCACAAAACAATAAATCCAAATGATAGAACAATCCAATATTCATAGTTTCACATTCAAGCAAACACTAAACTATTTAGCCTAACATATTAAAGTAGCAAGAAACAGATAAACAATAAAAACTAGGAGTATTCATGATTACAATGATAAACTGATGATAAAAATAAGTACCGAACGTTATGATTAATCGAATAGAAGTAAAAGATGAGCAAGTCTTCAATGGTAGGGTTTAGGTCTTCAAGGAACTCTCTTTTTCGTAGCTGGAAAACTGCACGCCCCTTTAGGGTTAAAAACCTCGACTATTTATAAGAGCTCAAAAAGTCACCTGATCGGGCCCGCATCGCGACCGTGATAGGTGGCTCGCGGCCGGGATGGGGAAGGGGCATCGCGACCGCGATGCTTGTGTCGCGACCGGGATTGGTCTGATTTCAATTTCTTCAACTTCTGCCAATGTATTACGGTTGGGATTCAACCTGTTGCGGCCGTGATCAGCTCCAAACTCAGTAAAACTTCGATTTCTCGCGTCCAAACATACTTTGAGCTGTTATGATAATGTCAACAAGTGTGGCTAACAATTTTCAACAACTCCACTTGATTTCAACAAATCCACTTGATGAATAGTAAATGTTGCACTATAAATATGCACCATGTAATGTTGCAAGATGTACATTTTTGATAGTAGTAATATATACTCTTCTCATATACTTTCTCTACTTCTCTTATAATTTTATCAGTAGTCTATAATCAAGAATTAGGCCACTAAAGGTAATAATAAACTCCTAAATTATAACACGTTATCAGTACGAAGTGCTCCGTATAATCAAGGTTTATCTAAGCAAGCACACATCACTAATCAAGAAAATGTCAAACTTATCAAAGCTTGAGTTTGATGCCTTAGACGTATCGGGAACAAACTACACATCATGGGTTATGGACGTAGAAATAAATCTTGGATCATTGGGTATTCTAGAAACTTTAAAAGAAAACAATACTTGTTCCGATCAAGAGAAATTAAAATCAATTGCTTTTATTCGCAAACATATTGATACCACCTTAAAACATATGTTTCTCACTATCAAAGATCCACATGTTTTATGGGAAAGTATCAAGAGTAGATTTGATAATCAAAAGGAAATATTACTCCCAGCTGCGAGGGAAGAATGGAGAAATCTAAGTGTGACAACCCGGAAATTTTTGACCAAATTTAAACTTTATCTTTAAATGATTTAATGTTTCCGACACGATAAGCAAAGTCTATGAAGTTGAATCTAAAAATTTTAGAACTGTTTCATGTATTAAATTACATTTGACTGCTCTCGACGATTCATGAACAATTATATGTATGTATATATATATATATATATGTGTACAAGTAAAAACGACTTTCCTACAGTAAAACACTATTTGCTACAGTAAAAATGACTTTGCTACAGTAAAACACTATTTGCTACAGTGAAACCGTATTTTGCTACAGTGCTACATTGAAAACGTCTTTGCTACAGTGAAAACGACTTTGCTACAGTAAACACTATTTGCTACAGTAAACACTATTGCTGCAGTGAACACTATTTGCTACAGTAAACACTATTTGATGTCGACGAACTAGCAAACTAAAATGGATAAGGCGGCCATGCGATCGCATGGCAAAAACACTGAAAACTCATGCGATCGCATGAGGCACTGTAGCAGGCCACATACTATAAAAGCTCGATTCATTCCTCCGCATTATTATTATTTTTTTATATTATTATTATTATTATTATTATTATTATTATTATTATTATTATTATTATTATTATTATTATTATTATTATTAAGATTAATATTATTATTATTGATCTTATTATAATATTATTATTAGTAGTATATATACCTAAAATACTACGACGAGGTTATGAGCGTGTCACCTTCAAAATGGGTTTTTGAGCGGGATAGAGCTAAGGAAATTATGGGTTATTGCCAAGGAGGTTATGGGTAATGTTCGAGGATATATTTGTGAATCAAATCTAGTGTTTATCATCTCTGTTGCGTCTACGTACTTTCCTACAATATTGAATCTCAATATTGATACATAAGCACTCATATTTTACCTTTTATACATTAATTGTGTGTCCATGTCTAGTGCTCGAGTATATATATTTATACATGCTTGTATGCTAAATTTTGTCATTAAATAGTTTATAATGAATCACGAATTAAATATATATATTACTGGTAAAAGGTATATGATATACATGTTTTTGGAAAGGTGGCGAAAAATCAATAACTTTTCATTTAGAAATCGAATAATTTCGATGAACGAATTAAAAGATATGGTCAACTGAATTATGATTGACGTTAATTGGAATTGCTTTTGAATCTGTAATTAAGATTTAAACAACTTGTTTACGAGATTAATAAAATGGGTTTTTGAATATTACCAACCGAGTAAATGAATCCTTATATAAGGCACGTTTCGTTTTGTTGAACTATTGTCAAAATTGACTTTTTGAAACGACTTTGGATAACTATTATATGTCGATCTCGAGCATTAGGATTGTGATACATTATGACCTGACCTAGCTTAATAGACATTTATTGACCAACATATGTTCTCTAGGTTGAGATCTACGATTAATTGGTAATCCGAGTTTCGGTCACATTTTGGTGAACAACTTTATATGCTGCTAAGGTGAGTTTCATAAGATCCCTTTTACTCTCTACATTTTTGGGCTGAGAATACATGCAAATGTTTTATTAACTGATATACAATATTTATATGTGTGAGTTTCATTTGCTCCCTTTTTAAATGCTTTTGCAATATATATTTTTGGGCTGAGAATACATGCACTTTATTTTAAACGCAATGGATACAAGTACATACTAAATTCTACACTGAGTTTGAACCGAAAATCCCTTAGCTTTGCTAATTAGTAACTTCCAGTTATAAGAACTGGTGGGCGCGAGTAGTAGTATATGGATCCATAGGGCTTGATATCCCCGTCCGAGCTAGAGCACTAGCCTTTTAACGGACGTATGCTATTTGAGAAGCGTACAAGTTGGTTTGCGTGTATTATTAAGATGATTATACAAAGGGTACAAATTATATATACGTTAAGTTTAGTTGCCAGGGTGCTCAATTTTGTAGAATATTTTGATAAACGTTTCTGGATGAAACAACTGAAATCTTGTGATCCACTTTTATATACAGATTATGCGAAACACTAAAACTATGAACTCACCAACCTTTGTGTTGACACTTGTTAGCATGTTTATTCTCAGGTTTCCTAGAAGTCTTCCGCTGTTTGCTTATATGTTAGACAAGCTATGTGCATGGAGTCGTACATGGCATATTTTTCAAGGAAACGTTGCATTCACCAAATCATCAGAATTTATCTTATTTTGACTGCATTGTCAACGGAAGTACTATTGTAAACTATTATTTACGGTGATTGTCTATATGTAGAAATCATCAGATGTCGAAAATCTTTGATTTAAATATTCATTTATGGTGTGCCTTTTCAAAAGAATGCAATGTTTACAAAACGTATCATATAGAGGTCAAATACCTCACAATGAAATCAATGAATGACGTATTGTCCATATGGATTTGGAGCGATCGTCACACTAAGGTTCCAAGATTTCAAAAAGGTAAGTGAATACGACTCGGCCATGTTCAAGATCCGTTCAAAGCTTCAATTCTGTGGTCAAGAAATAAGTGATGCTGATATGATGGAGAAAACTTTCTCCACAATGCATTCTTCAAACATAACTGTGCAAGAAAATTTAAGATTGCAGAATTATAAAACTTTTTTCAAACTTCAAAATTATCTCTTAGTTGCAGAAGTTAATAAAGAATTACTGATGAAAAATCAAGAATCTCGTCCTACCGGTCCGCTAGCATTTCCTGAAGCTAATGCTATTAACAATAATAATAATAAAAGAAGAAATGCACATGGACGAGGGCGTGGACAAGGTCGTGGCCATATTGGCCAAAACCATCATCATAGAAATTACCATAACAATAATAAAAATCATAACTATGTTCGAAATCACCCTTATGGTAATGGTCGTGGTGGTGGTCGTGGTCGTGGTGGTCGTGGTCGTGGACAAAGAAATAATAATCCACAAAATTATAAAATCCAAACACCATACAATCTCACAAATCACAATGTTGAAGAAGGCTCTTCAAAGAATGTTGAAGATTCTTGTTACCGATGTGGTAAAATTGGCCACTGGTCTAAAAACTGTCTAACAAATCAGCATTCTGTTAATCGATATCAAGAATCCCTAAAGGGAAAAGGAAAAGAAGCAAATCTTGTGGATGACCTTGATACAAAAATCACTGAGCCAACTTGTGACTACTTTAATGAATAAATTTCTAATATCTATATATATATATATATATATATATATATATATATATATATATATATATATATATATATATATATATATATATATATATATATGTATATAGATATCCTATTATATGTTCCCGTTAAATAAATGGTTGTAGATTTTCAATCTACACCATATCTAGTTTACTACATATTTCCTTATTATATGCTATTGTTTGTAACATGTTTTGAATGTAATATAGTGATGAATTATGTACTCATTATTTGTTTCTCACATTTTTTTTTTTTTGAAGTTCATGATGTATTATGCTGGAGTAAAAAATCAGTCAAATGGTGGAGATATTTGTATTACAGACAGTGGTGCCACTCACACTATACTCAAATCTAAAAAATATTTCACAGACTTGAAAGCAACGGAAGGAACTATACATACTATATCAGGTCCTGTGGACTTAATAAAAGGAATGGAAAAGGCAAAATTCATGTTATCAAATGGTACGAATTTTCTGATAAATAATGCCTTATTTTCTCCCATGTCAAAGAGAAATTTGTTAAGTTTCTCTGACATATACCAAAACGGATATGATTATCAGTCAGTGACAATAGAAAATGAAAAATATTTAAGTATCACTGATAAGAATCGTGTAATTGAAAAACTACCAAGACTTCATTCTGGTTTACATTATACACATATAAATGTACCTGAAGTAAATGTGGTAGTTAAAGAAAAATCATGTGATCCTGTAATGATCAGTTTGTGACATGAGAGATTAGGCCACCCAGGATCAACATTGATGAAAAGAATAATACAAAATACACATGAACATCCATTGGCAGATCAAAGGATCCCTCATTATGCACTTATCCCATGTACATCATGCTCACTTGGAAAGTTGATAATAAGACCATCACCTCTTAAGGTTGAAAAAGAATCACCAATGTTTCTTGAAATAATTCAAGGTGATATATGTGGACCAATTCATCCACCATGTGGACCATTTAGATATTTTATGATTCTAACAGACGCATCTAGTAGATGGTCTCATGTTTGTCTATTATCAAGTCGAAATATGGCATTTGCAAAATTTCTTGCTCAAATTATTAAATTGAGAGCACATTTCCCTGATTATACTATTAAAAGGGTGAGACTAGATAATGCCGGTGAGTTTACGTCTCAAGCATTTAATAACTTTTGCATGTCTATTGGGATTATTGTTGAACATCCCGTTGCCCATGTGCATACACAAAATGGTTTAGCTGAATCATTAATTAAACGATTGCAGCTAATAGCTAGACCATTGATAATGAGAACAAAACTCCCAGTATCTGTATGGGGCCATGCAATTTTGCATGCTGCATCATTGATTCACAATAGACCAAGCGCAAGTCATACATATTCTCCCTTGCAACTTGCTTTTGGCCATCAGCAAAATATTTTCCACCTTAGAACATTTGGTTGTGCAGTTTATGTCCCTATCGCACCACCACAACGCACTAAAATGGGTCCTCAAAGAAGGATGAGAATATATGTTGGATATGAAACATCTTCAATAATAAGATATATTGAACCCATGACGGGTGATGTTTTTACAGCACGTTTTGCTGATTGTCACTTTAATGAAATATTATTCCCTAGATTAGGGGGAGAAATAAAAAATAAAGAAAATGATATTTCATGGTGTGAACCTCAATTAAAGTATCTTGATCCTCGCACAAAAGAATGTGAGACCGAAGTTCAAAAATAATGCATATGCAAGAACTTGCGAATAAATTGCCTGATGCATTTATAGATACAAAAAGAGTGACTAAATCATATATACCAGCAGCAAATGCTCCAGCTCGAATTGAAATTCCAAAAACTGGCAATAATGTCATTCTTGAGTCTTTGCCACGCCAGAAACGTGGGAGACCAATTGATTCCAAAGATAAAAATCCTCGAAAAAGAAAATCAGCTAATAATGAGGTAAAAGAAAGTGTTCAAGAAGAACCACAAATCAATACTCCTTCTGCAGAGGAGATTGATGATGTCAATACGGAATTTTCAATCAACTATGCACATTCAAAAATATTATGGAACCGAAATGAAATGAAAAATCTTGATGAGATATTTTCATATAATGTTGCATATGACATCATGAATGATGATGATGATCCAGAACCAAAATCTGTCATGGAATGTCAAAATAGACATGATTGGGATCATTGGAAAGGAGCAATACGAGCTGAATTTGAATCGCTCAATAAAAGAAAAGTTTTCGGATCTATCATTCTCACACCTAAAGATGTGAAACCTGTGAGATATAGATGGGTTTTTGTGCGAAAAAGAAATGAGAAAAATGAAGTTACAAGGTATAAAGCTAGACTTGTAGCTCAAGGTTTTTCTCAAAGACCAGGAATTGATTATGAGGAAACTTATTCTCCTGTTATGGATGCAATTACATTTAGATACTTAATCAGCCTGGCAGTTTCTAAAAATTTAGAAATGCATCTCATGGATGTTGTGACTACTTATCTTTATGGATCACTTGATAGTGATATATATATATATATATATATATATATATATATATATATATATATATATATATATATATATATATATATATATATATATATATATATGAAGATACCTGAAGGATTTAAGGTATCAGAAGCAACCAATGCAAAACCCAAAGAAATGTACTCAATCAAGTTACAAAGGTCTTTATATGGGTTGAAACAATTGGGTCGCATGTGGTATAAACGATTAAGTGATTACTTGATAAGCAAAGGGTATACCAATAATCTTATTTGCCCATGTGTATTCATTAAGAAAACAACATCCGGATATGTGATCATAGCCGTTTATGTCGATGATCTTAACATCATAGATACAAATAAAGAGATCCATGAAGCCATTCAACTTCTAAAGAAAGAATTTGAAATGAAAGATCTCGAAAAAACCAAGTATTACCTTGGTTTGCAGATTGAGCATATGCCTAATGGTTTACTTGTACATCAAACAACTTATACGGAAAAGATTTTAAAACGTTTCAATATGGACAAGGCAAAACCATTAAGTACTCCTATGGTTGTTAGATCACTTAATGTTGACACTGATCCATTTCGTCCCTGTGAAGATCATGAAGATATCCTGGTACCAGAAGTACCACGTCTTAGTGCAATTGGAGCTCTTATGTATCTTACAAATTGTACAAGACCTGACATTTCTTTTGCAGTTAATTTGTTGGCAAGGTTCAGTTCCGCTCCTACCAAAAGACACTGGAATGGGATCAAACACATATTTCGATACCTTCGAGGAACTACTGATTTAGGATTATTTTATTCTAACGAATCAAAACAAATTTTGGTTGGTTATGCAGATGCAGGTTATTTATCTGATCCACATAAAGCAAAATCTCAAAATGGATATGTATTCCTAAATGGAGGTACCGCAATATCATGGCGTTCTCAAAAATAAACACTTGTTGTAACATCATCAAATCATGCCGAAGTGATTGCATTACATGAAGCTACTCGGGAATGTTTTTGGTTGAGATCAATGACACAACTCATTACTGATTCTTGTGGACTAGAATGCGATAAAAGTCCAACAACTATATATGAAGATAATGCAGCTTGCATAGCACAGATGAAAGAAGGGTATATCAAAAGTGACCGAACAAAACACATACCTCCTAGATTCTTCTCATACACTCAAGATCTCATTAAGAACAACCATATTGAAATGAGATATGTTCAATCCAGCAAAAACTCTGCTGATCTTTTCACCAAAGCACTCCCAACTGCTATTTTCAGAACACACGTTCACAATATTGGCATGAGGCATGTTCAAAAGATGTAACATCTCAGCGATGTCTACTTGAGGGGGAGTCAACTCTATACTGCACTCTTTTCCCTTAGCTAAAGTTTTTTTCCCATTGGGTTTTTCTTTAGCAAGGTTTTTAATGAGGCAGTACTAGTTGATATCTATTTAAAATAAATTGTCATCCAAGGGGGAGTGTTATGATAATGTCAACAAGTGTGGCTAACAATTTTCAACAACTCCACTTGATTTCAACAAATCCACTTGATGAATAGTAAATGTTGCACTATAATTATGCACCATGTAATGTTGCAAGATGTACATTTTTGATAGTAGTAATATATACTCTTCTCATATACTTTCTCTACTTCTCTTATAATTTTATCAGTAGTCTATAATCAAGAATTAGGCCACTAAAGGTAATCATAAACTCCTAAATTATAACATGAGCTTAATTATAATCAATACTCAGCATAAAACAACCAAAACAATAAACCAAAGACATACAAATTACACATTTAAATTGACATACAAATTACACATTTAAATTGACATAATCTATGTTTGATAGTAAATTTTAAAAATTGTGTTTAAATTTCGACAAAAAATTACACATTTTTTTGGATAAATCTCAATTATGTTATGGAGTAGTTATTTTTGTTAAATTGCGTTTTTATTTTTCGAAAATATTATAACATTTTTGAATATTCAGCGGATATCCATTATCCCCTTTAATCCGATAGATATTGATATGGATGAGTCAACTCACATTAAATGGATATGGATATGAATAAACAAAAGTTAAATGAATATGGATATGGATACGGCATCATCCGATCCATATCTAATCCATTGCCATCCATAGTTGTGTCTTAATATCTTCACAAGAAATAGACTCAAACATTGATAGGTATATATCTTGAGTGGCTAGAAAAAGGGTTGAAACGAACACCGGGTAACTCGGATAGAGCACGAGATGTTGTGATGGTCTATTTCGGTGTTCATCTCAAAATCAAGAAAAGCGTTTGAAATTGATAAAGTGGAGGAGTGGGTCCATATCTGTTTTTCAATGTCTTGGTTAGGAAAAAAAAATTACGTGGACAGTAAGAAAATAAATTAGATAAAAAATAAACAAACAAAAAAAACAATTTTCGATGGACCGCCATTTTAGGTGTCCATTTTACTAAACGCCTAAATTGACTTATTGACACCCGATGCTCTTAATAAGCTGATTATATCTGAGTAAAAGTATTTACACGCTTATAAAGTGGAAGCTGAAAATAAAAATGTATGGGGATAGCAAGTGTAAATTTTTAAAGTTGAAGGTAAGTAGTGTCGGCAAAGTGGAGGCGATGTTCGACTTCTCATTCCTCCGGCAACAATGACGTGGAACCACTGCAGTGCCATCCATGACACGTCCACCTCACTCCCTGCCACCCAATTATCCTTTTCCTCTATTTTATCCTTTCACTAAGATAAAATATTTAAATTATTAATATATAAATAATAAGGCTTATATGGACCAATGTCAAACTTTTTGGACCAAAGTCTAAACTTTTATAAGTAATAATTAGATAATAATTATAATATAATATGAAAATATGTAAATAAATTATGAATTGTCATTAGCTGGTAAAAAATCGTTTAGTCTTTTTTACACTTCATCTTCTTCATTTTCTCCCCTACTTTTTTTTTTTAAAAGCAACCAACTATATTACAACACCACCATGCATCTAATGGATACATCAACTAATACAAACACAAAAAATAGAAATATAAAGCACCATACATCTCTCAGGTATAACACCCAAAATAAACCCAGCTGTTTCAACCGCCGCCGCCGAGCATCACTGCTACCGGCGAACACCACTGCTGCCGCCGAGTACCACCAAACCGTCGACTCTCTCAGATCTGAACTATATCGCCACATAGCATCCCCAAACCTCCCTCTCACATATCTGGGTTTCCGGCAGAAATTCAGTAAGTGGTTGTCGGTGGTCGTCAGAGCGCGTCAGAGGTCTGAAGCGGGTGAGATTAGTCTTGATGGGTTCGTTAAAAGATTTCAAGCTTAATGGTGGTGGTGGTGACGTCTAGTTCTTCCAAAAATGATGGCAATCGAAATTTAAAAGTTATGGTGGTTATGAGTTTTAAAGATAGAGAGAGAGAAAGAAAAGATGTTGGGGGTGTTTTTCGTGTAAAATGGAGATAAATTAACTACTTTGGAGACACATTCACTGATTGAGAAGGCATTATGTATTTGAACCATAGTTTGACTTATTTGGACCAACTTTAGACTTACATAATTACAGTATCAATTAATTTTCTCTTTTGTAATTACCAAAATCCATGCATCATATTTTCTCTCTCCTGTATATTAATATAGTCTCATTTTCTCTCTCTATATTTTAAAATTTCATACAAATAAAATAGCAATAATAAAATATGTACATGATGCATTACTATTTGTACTATTCATTTTTACCACACCAATGTTACGAAGTATTATTTCATTTTATCCATTAATAACATTAATAATTAAAACCAACGAAGCAGTGCTTCAGTGGTACGAGTCACCTGTGAACCCTGGACCCACGAGAATATACCCTTTGCCAAATATGGGGTGCAGGTTCGAATCCCTCCGGGGGCGATATTCGGCCTGCAAGTTCTCGCTGGATACTGGGGGGAGGTGTCTTACACGGTATACTTAGCCCTTACTGGGTGGGCGGTATAGGTGCCAAAGGCACACGGGGTCAGGATTTCCCCGCCAGATTAAACCTTGCCAAACATTAATAATTAAATACTCCGTATATACATAAGCCATCTTCTATATTTAATAAAATTGTTCCATCATGGACGGTCAAAATAAACCTTTATTTATTTTTTCCTATTAATAATAACATATGTACGTTTTGCATTTTCGGTTTAAATTTAATGTAAAACGTAAAAGTACAACCTTAACATAAAACATAAAATTAAACTGAAAACTTAGAATGCACACATAAAACATTTACGTTTAAAGTTTTATGTTTACATATTCTATTTGCGTTTTACACTTACTTTTTCGGTTTCTGTTTATACATTTCCGTTTATGTTTACATGTTTCCTCTATATTTTACGTTTACATTTACGTTTTTACCTTTTGCGTTACATTTTTCGTTTACGTTTTTACCTTTATTCTCGGATAGGGGAAGGATTGTCTACATCTCACCTCCCCCATACACCACTCATGTGGTATTGGATTTTGTTGTTGTTTTTGTTGTTGTTTTAGTTTGTATAGGCTCTATTGAGTCGACATCAATCGTCGATTTATTGGCGACTTGACTGACTCTTAGAGCCTAAATTAAATTCCAGGCAGGATTTAAAACCCATGGAAATTTGATTATACCATTTTCATGGCGTCTACTTATTTTTATTTTATTATTTTTTTTTTTTTTAAAACTTTTTCCTACTTAAAGGCCGGAGGTCCTCTCGGAAGCAATCTCTTTATCCGTCGAATAGAGAGAGGGATGACTTTCTCTACTTTTGAGAGTGTTTCACTATGGGTGGAGAAATGACTTGTCTTTATTCTCGGATAGGGGAAGGATTGTCTACATCTCACCTCCCCCATACACCACTCATGTGGTATTGTGTTTTGTTGTTGTTGTTTTAGTTTGTGTATTAAGCTTTACGTTAACGTTTTCTATTTACGTTATACATTTACGTTTTACGTTAACGTTTTTCATAAAACATAATATAATTGTAAACGTTAACGTTAATTAATTTATCCTTTAAGTATGTTGGTTTTCAAAAAAAAAAAAAAAAAAAAAGTTGTTTTTAAATATAAAATTAAAAACCAAAGAAGTTATTAGAAAACTCAAAACGTGGTCCAACAAAACGTATAAATAGGCTACCCACTTATATTCTTAATTTTAAGTAAATTTTAATCTTATAGTTTTAGTTATTAATTTTTAGTTAATATAATATAACAATAACAATATAATAAGTGATACAAATTGTGAAATATAATCATTACCTTATTAATTGTGTTAGATTTGCACATTTATCTTAAAATTTGGTGCAATTCTTTCTTTTATTTGGACAACTTTGGTCCAAAACATAGGACCCGAGAGAGAAAAGATGGCACAATTTTCGAAATAGTCAAAGTTATTAGACCTCTTTGGTCCAAAAAAGTGCACCCAAATAATAATCGAAAATTTACATACAACGCATATAACCATTTGACCTTAAACTAATTTTTTTTTTTTTTAAGGCATTTGACCTTAAACTATAGAAGTATCAAAACATGAATCAAATGAGATTTAACTTATATGCTTCTATTCTATTATTTCATTTTCCCTTAAGGTATATCTTTCAAAATATAACATCCCCTTATTAAACAATTACAGTATAAACCAGGGACGAAGTTACTTGGAGACAGAGGAAGGCACCCGCCCCCAGTGATTTTGAAATTTTATTGAAAAATTTTTAGATTTTTCGGCAAATGCTTTGCTTCCAGTGGATTTTTTTTGCCCAAAACCTATATATTTTGCCTCAAAGGCTTCAGATTTTGTCCAAAATTTTTCATATTTTGCCTAAAAACCTCTATTTTTCCCTCAAAACTTCCATATTTTGTTCAAAAAAGTTGCTACGGTTTTAAAATTTCGCCTCCGGTAAAAAAAAGTCCTGATTCCGCCACTGTTAACATTAAAGATGTTTTCTTTTCATACTCCGTATTAAACTAAATATTACGGAGTACTATCTATATGTATAAACAGATGTGTGAAATACTAAGTAGTTATATACTTCTTATTACTTTATTCGTCTCAATTTAAATGTACACAAAAAATGTACATAGCTTATACGGAGTAAATAAAGGTTATCCAATATTTTTTCCCTTTTACACTTGAACCATTTTTGGTTAGTTAAAATTGAAAATTGACACTATTATTATAATATTATAATACAATTTTAAAACAATAGAAAGATGTTGATATAGACGCTTGAATTAAGAACGCGAAAACAATAATCAATGGAATTCCCCTTATTAGTTATTATTAGTAATGATATAACAGATAGGGTGGTTAAAATTATTCAAAATCCCATTTTATTAAGCAAATACATAGGGCTAAATGTGATTAAATTAAGTAATACCCCGATTTAATTGGTTCTACTACTAGTATGGACATCGTATTGAACAATTTTGACTTTATCCTAGTGCTCTATTGGATGAAAACGACAAACATGACATATACGTACATGTGTATCAATGTACTTATGTACTTTCTTTGTAAAGTGTAACAAACAACCCCACACTCAACGTATACAATTTTGGCTTTATCCGAAACGAAACACTTTTGAATTTTTAACCAAATGGTTGGCAGTATGGCGCATTTTTAAAAGTATAATGTATTCACTAATATGGTGATTTGTTTAACAAAAATGATTTTATTGATTATCAAAAGGTTCTTTTCTAAGAATGAGATTTTTTTTTTTCTCAACCAACCTAAACCTTTTATTTAACATACCGCAATCCCACAAGGAACGGTTATCACCTAGCAGTATCTAAGTTATAAGACTATATCAAAGAATCATTGGCTTATCGGTATCACCTAATGATCATGAATTCAAGTTTTGAAATGAACAATATGTATATGTATATTTGTCTAAAAATCGTATTGAAGGTGTGTGTTTGTCTTACAAAAATTGTTGGAAAAATGAAAATCTGATGAGTCAAAAGTATTTTGCAGATTTTAGAATCTGGAGATTTAGAGTCTGAAGTTGCAGACTCTGGAATTTGCTGAAGTCAACGGTTGAAGTTTTCTTGAAGCCAAAGCTAAAGTTAATTCTGGAGATAAAACTGAATCTTCAAAACATATCTTCTTAAACTTTAAGTATATCTCCAGAATAATCTTTAGCTTTGGCTTCAAGAAAACTTCAACCGTTGACTTCAGCAAATTCCAGAGTCTGCAACTTCAGACTCTAAATCTCCAGATTTTAAAATCTGCAAAATACTTTTGACTCATCAGATTTTCATTTTCCCAACGATCTCCCCCCATCTGATGATGTCAAAACAACTTGTACACCTAATTAACCACCTTAGCATACTCCTTTTCAATAAGCTTACACTTGCTCTTCATGTGAGGAATTTTCTTCAACATATTCAGCTTGCTATACAAGTATTTCAACAATTGCACCCTAAAAGGAAATGTTTGCTCTGTTTCACACCTAGACAAAAGATTAATCAACATATCAATGCTTGCCTCTTCAAACTCATCATATCTAATCAACATCTTTTGATTTCCAGTAGTCTTTATCATCAAGCCATCCAAGTATTCAACATACTTGTTATCAACAAACTCTAAATGCTCAGGAACAGCATATCTTTCAACATGTCCCTTAACTCTTCTCTTCTTCATTTCCAGGTTAAAAGTTTCACAAAACACTTCATAATCTTTAATACTGATGAATCCCTCTTCAAATACCAAGTGAACCAACATGCACACTCTCTTTAACATTTCATTCACAATAACTTGATCCCCTGCATACTCCTTGATACAAACAGCAATGTCTCTCCATTCACAAAAACCTAAACGAACAATTTGATTCATTTTTACTCTTAACCTTCTGTCTGGCAAATGTACCATTGTTAACAGCAAAATCACACCTTCAAACTCAGATTTTTCAACTTCAACTTTCACAACATCACCAACATATCTTCTGAATCTGAACCTCTTGTTCATCTGGGCTCTGAGATCACCATCTGCTCTTTGTGTAGCAGCAATCAAAACACCACTAGAATTACCCTGCTTGTCACCAGCACCCTTATCAACAACATTCTCCCCCTCAATTTGTTGCTCCCCCTCAATGTGAGTCCTCTTAGATTGCACCCCCTCAACACTTGCAATACCTGCATCTGCAATACCTGCATCATTTGACCTCTTTCTTTTCTCCCCCTTTTTGACATCATCTAAAGGCAGAGAAGATATGAACTTCCAAATTTCAGTCTGTTGATTCTTGAGGGAACAAATATCAGATGCAAACCCAGTAAAGCATTGTCTCAGTTCATCAACACCAACCATCCTTTTCTCCAGCTCAGTCAACCTTTGATTAATCTCTGTGACAGACCCTGAACCACCTGTACTAGTCAACCCCTGCATATCCCCAACCAACCTCTTTACCTCCATCAACTCATCTTTAGAAACGAAATTATTATTAAAGTTAAGATTATTAATCTTAGACTGCACAACAGAAAGCTTATCATCAAACTCCTTAGTCAACTTGGTCAAAGCCTAATGTAGGCGAATTATGGAGACTGGTGCCTCAGTCTGAGAAGTAGTGCCAGTGGATAAGGGTAGGGTTGGTATGTCCTCATAGCCTTCCTGTTGTAAAGAAAGCTGATCTTTGGACATAGAAGATTTTGAGGCCTGTATCCCACCCTGTGACATGAGTGTGATATTGGCAGCCTGTGCAAGAAGGTGTAAGGATGTAATATTTTGGGTGGGTAGTGGCAGACTTAAGTCTGGGGTAAAAGTTAGCTTGGCCATTTCAGTTGGGTTTTGGATTTGGTTATTTGAGTCCAGGATTGGGACTTCTTCATGTAAGTCAACTGAGTGGGTTTCTTCAGTGACTGTAATCCAAGTTAACTAACCTACCAGGTTTAGGTTGGGTCAAAGCACTCCTCTCACCAACCTCTAGCAGAGGTGATGGAGTAGTACGTGCAGCACTCTTCCTAGTAAATTTTTGAGGTGAATCCACAAGTGCTTTATTATCTAAGGTTTTAGATATGGTGGTATTCTCAGTATGAACTGGTGGGTTCATAAGGTGGGTTGAGTAAAAAATTTGCTCAGTAACAGTGGGTGAAGATGGGTTAGAACGAGGTGGGATTTCCTCATCCATGTCTTCAGCCTGCTCTGTTTGTGAAACAACATGGGGTGGAGTTTGTGTGGGGGTAGAATCTGATTGCTCAGATTCTAAAGATGGTTGACCATTGTTGTGACCTTCTGCAGACCCTGATTGCTCAGATTCTGAAGAAGATGCCCCTGCAGACCCTGATTGCTCAGAATCTGTAGGTTGGTCTGCACGGTCAAGATTGACCCAATGCATCATAGCAGGAGTAAGAGCGGGTAAGGTGTAAATCCTATTACGGTAATCTTTACAAACGATCCATATTTTTATAAATATGTCTACCAGTACCATTCCTACCCCAGTTATGGCTTGAAAAGGTGTGCCAATTTTCGATGGCACAGACTTTGCAACTTAGAAATTGAAAGTCCTATGATTTTTAGGATCTATTCATGAAGAAGCTGAGCATGTTCTTACAACAGGACCCATTATTCCTGGTTCAATGATAGCTGCTGTTCCTGCCACAGATACTGTTGCTGCACAACCTGCCTATTTTCGTGAAACACCAAGAGAAAGGTGGACCGAAGCAGAAGCTATCAAGTTCAAACTGGATAGCAAAATAAGGAGTATTATTGGGAATGCTGTTACTGTTCCAATTCTCAGAAAGATCAGTCACGCCACGACTGCTAAAGCTATGTAGGATCTGTTGCTTAATAAATATGAAGGAGTCACTGTTGTTAAGACTCAGAAGAAGAAGAATCTGATTAGATGCTATGAAAATTTTGCTGCTGAGCCTAAAGAATCTTTAAGTGATCTTCATTCAAGATTTCAGGTTCTGATAAATGATCTTGAAAGTGTTGGTGTAGAGAAAACACAACAAGTGTTATGTCAAAAGTTCATTGAATTGTTACCTTCGTACTTTGAGTCTGTAATTACATCTATGGTAATTAGTGAAAAGATAGATAACTATGAGTTGAGTGAATTGTTTGGTATACTGTCAAACTTTGAGGAAACACAACTGAAGAACAAGATCAATGCTAAGAAAACTGCTAAAGATCCAGAAGCTGCATTGGTGGCTACCACAAAGAAGAATAAGCAGTTATTCTCTAGTTACTCTAGCAAGGTTGAATCTGAGAGTGATGAAACTTCTGATGATGATAGTGAATCTGATAAAGATGAGGATATTAAAGATCTGAAAGTCCAGATGGCTCTTTTGACTCAAAGGATTGAGCAGAAAAAGTTTGGTTATAAGAAGGGTAAAGGCAAGGGTACTTTTGATCCAAAGAAAGCTAAATGCTTTAAGTGTGGCAAGTTAGGACACATAGCTGCTGACTGCTGGTCTAAGGGTGAAGGAGGTGCTAACTCCAACAAGTCTGTTGACAAAGTAAAAAAAGTACAAACTTAAGTACATGAAGTTAAAGAGTGAAGCAGAAAGATCTAAGAACAAAGAACAAGAGAAAGCTTTGTACACAGAAGCATGGGAAGATGAAGACTCATTATCTGATGAGGAAGAGGATAAGTGTCTTATGGCTATAATTGATGGTGGTTCTAGTAGGTTTGAGGAAGATCTGAAAGCTATTGAGAAGATGGATAAAGACTCTACTTGTAATAAAGTTTTTGCTTATAAGGTACAAAACTTTGTGAACTATCTTGATAATGAAAAAGTGAGAATGTTTTAGTACTTGTTGCTTGACTTTCAATGGTGTTTAGATGATATTGATAGGTTAAGAACACAAATTTTTGATCTTAAAAACACTATCAAAGACAAAGATGCTGAAATTAAAGTCTTGAAAAAATGTGAGGTAGAACTTGACACATATAAAATGGCATACACAGAAGAAACTAAAAGGTTAAATATTGAATTAGAAAGATCAATTAAAAGGTCAAAACATTATGAATCAATTTGTAAATATTGGTGTGTATCTTCCAAAAAGAATTCTGATGCTATTGTCAAACAAATTCCAAATGATGTCAAAGCTATACTAGGTGAAAACTACATATTAAATAATAATGTGGAAGTTGATCCAAGTGTATTCAAACCTGACATTCTACCAAACACATTTGTAAAATTTGATGGTGACAAAAAGATTTTAACCAATGCTTTTGTAAGGTCATTAGATTCTGTTGAACCTTCTGAGACTATAATACTTGAAAGTAAAAATCCATTAGAGTCTGAACTTTTGAAACCTTCAGACTCTAGCATTTTAGTCTCTCAAAATAATAGTGTATGTTCTGACCTAGAGTCTAACACCCAAGAGTCAAGTTGCAAGAACAACTCTGAATCATCCTCTGACACTGACACTTGTCCAGATCCAAAAGGGTTAACTAAAAGAAGGTCAAAGTCAAAACAAGCTAAGACTATTCAAAAACTCAAAAAGAAAATTTCTAAGCTCAATGAAAAAATCAAGAGTAAATAAAAACCTTCAGTTAAAAGAACATCTTGTTTTTCCAAGGAAATTAAGAAGGTATGAAAACCCAAAGTTTGTGAAAATAAAAGTGTCTTAAAATCTGTTAAGGACAAGTTGATCTGGATTGAAAACAAAGCTTTTATTTGGAGAGTGAAGAGCACTCCAACTGAACCCACTGAAAAGTGGGTTCCCCTTAAAAACTAATCATTTTCTTTTATTTGTGTCTTGTGTAGCAGGGTAATATGTGGTATTTGGATAGTGGTTGCTCAAGACACATGACTGGATGCAAAGAGCATCTAGTAGGGTTTGTTGAAGAAAAGGGTCCCTCTGTAAGATATGGGGATAATTCAGTTGCAAAGACTATTGGTTATGGTACTGTTAAAGCTAGAAGTATTACATTTAAGAAAGTTGCTTTAGTTGAAGGGCTGAAACATAATCTGCTGAGTGTGAGCCAAATTGCTGATGAAGACTGTGAAATCAGAATTAGGAAGAAAGCTGGTATTATTTATGATCCTAAAGGAAGGCCAACACTTGTGGCCTGGAGATTTCAAAATGTGTATATGCTGGATCTAGAATCTGTTGATGCTGGAATTGAGACATGTCTGTACTCTCAGACTGTCCCAGAACTTAATTGGCTTTGGCACAAAAGGCTTTCTCATCTTAATTTCAAAAATATCAATGAGCTTTCTAAAAAGAAGCTTGTAAGAGGTCTTCCACAACAACCTTTCAAGAAAGATAAACCTTGTTCTGCTTGTATTATGGGTAAACAGACCAAAACAAAGTTTTTCTCAAAAACCCTAGCTACCATTAGTGTTCCACTTCACATGCTTTACATGGATTTGTTTGGTCTAATGAACACTAGTAGTCGGGGTGGAAAAAGATATACTTTGGTAATTGTTGATGAGTATTCTAGATTTACATGGATTATTTTCTTAGCTGCAAAGAGTGATGCTCCTGAAGAAATCATCAACTTGATCAAGAGAGAGCAGGTGCAGAAGGGTGTTCTTGTCAAACAGTTGAGAAGTGATCATGGTACTGAGTTCAAAAATGTCACATTAATTGATTTTTGTGTAGAGTCTGAAATTAGTCAAAATTTCTCTGCTGTTAGAACTCCACAACAAAATGGGGTTGCTGAAAGAAGAAATAGGACACTCATTGAAGCAGCCAGAACCATGCTATGCCAATCAAATGTTTCCCTAAGGTTCTGGGCTGAAGCTGTCAATACAGCATGTTACACTCAAAATAGGTCCTTGATTGTGAAGAAACATGGTAAAACTCCTTATGAGTTATATCATAAAAAGGTGCCTACTATTCATTACTTCCATGTATTTGGGTGTAAATGCTATATTTTAAATCAAAGAGATCAGCTTGATAAGATGAGGCCAAAGTCTGATGAAGGTATATTTATGGGATATTCTTCTGTATTCAAAGCTTGTAGAGCATATAATCAGAGGAGAATGAAGATTGAAGAATCCATTAATATTTTCTTTGATGAAAGTTCTTTAGAAATAGATTAGTCATGTAGTACTGAGCTATCTGCACTTAGTGAATTATCTAATCTAATTTTAGGGAATAGTGTTCAAACTCTAGATTCAGAGTCTGAGTCAGATGAACCAAATTTGTCTGGATTGAGAAATGAAGTTGCAGATGATACTCACACAGAAGAACATTCACAGGAAGAAGAATCTGTTGTCAATCAAGAAAGTGGTGATCAGTCATCAAATACCACTTTGGATCTCATTGTTCCTACTAGAAAATCATCTAGAAACATAGTTCCTCCAAAGCATCTTGAGGATTATGTTGTGGATTGATAATGCTAAAAACGAACATATATTTCATAGCATTATTCTTCAAGAAAGACAAGCTTTTAGTTGCAATTGTTCTAATTTCAAGTAATTATCGTTTAAATAATAAAAGGTGAAGACAAAAGACAGATTCGACGAATTGAAGACGCAAACGACCAAAAAGCTCAAAAGTACAAAATACAATCAAAGAGGTTCCAATTATTGATAAGAAACGTCTCGAAATTACAAGAGTACAAGATTCAAAACGCAAAGTACAAGATATTAAATTGTACGCAAGGACGTTCGAAAATCCGGAACCGGGACCAGAGTCAACTCTCAACGCTCGACGCAACGGACTAAAAATTACAAGTCAACTATGCACATAAATATAATATAATATTTAAATAATTCTTATAATTATTTAATATATTATATTATTTATAAAACCGTCGGCAGAAGAAAACAACCAAAAATGAGCCTCCCCAGCTGGCCATGCGATCGCATGGCCTGGAAGGCATAAATCCATGCGATCGCATGAGCCCCAGTTCCAGCCCACATGCCTATAAAAATCGAGCTTTGGTGCACCAAAAATATCATCTATCTTTCTCTTCTCTCCATATATACGTAAAATATATATTTATAATTTATATTTTAATTTTAATTTTAATTATAATTCTAATAATAAGGGTATGTTAGCGAATATTGTAAGGGTGTAAGTCGAAATTCTGTCCGTGTAACGCTACGCTATTTTTAATCATTGTAAGTTATGTTCAACCTTTTTACATTAATGTCTCGTAGCTAAGTTATTATTATGCTTATTTAATCCGAAGTAATCATGATGTTGGGCTAATTACTAAAATTGGGTAATTGGGCTTTGTACCATAATTGGGGTTTGGACAAAAGAACGACACTTGTGGAAATTAGACTATGAGCTATTAATGAGCTTTATATTTGTTTAACTAAATGATAGTTTGTTAATGTTAATATAAAGATTTACAATTGGGCGTCCCTATAAATTACCATATACACTCAATCGGACACGATGGGCGGGGTATTTATATGTACGAATAATCGTTCATTTAACCGGACACGGGAATGGATTAATAGCCACTAGAATAATTAAAACAGGGGTGAAATTATGTACAAGGACACTTGGTATAATTGATAACAAAATATTAAAACCTTGGGTTACACTCAGTCGACATCCTGGTGTAATTATTAAACAAAGTATTAAAATCTTGTTACAGTTTAAGTCCCCAATTAGTTGGAATATTTAACTTCGGGTATAAGGATAATTTGACGAGGACACTCGCACTTTATATTTATGACTGATGGACTGTTATGGACAAAAACCAGACGGACATATTAAATAATCCAGGACAAAGGACAATTAACCCATGGGCATAAAACTAAAATCAACACGTCAAACATCATGATTACGGAAGTTTAAATAAGCATAATTCTTTTATTTCATATTTAATTTCCTTTATTTTATATTTAATTGCACTTCTAATTATCGCATTTTTATTGTTATTGTATTTAATTGCACTTTTAATTATCGTACTTTTTAATTATCGCAAGTTTATTTTATCGCACTTTTATTATTCACAATTTCATTATCGTTATTTACTTTATGCTTTAATTTAAGTCTTGTATTTATTTTTACATTTGGTTTTAACTGCGACTAAAGTTTTAAAATCGACAAACCGGTCATTAAACGGTAAAAACCCCCCTTTATAATAATAATATTACTTATATATATATATTTGTATTTTTATAAAAGTAAACTAATATAGCGTTAAGCTTTGTTTAAAAAGATTCCCCGTGGAACGAACCGGACTTACTAAAAACTACACTACTGTACGATTAGGTACACTGCCTATAAGTGTTGTAGCAAGGTTTAAGTATATCCATTCTATAAATAAATAAATATCTTGTGTAAAATTGTATCGTATTTAATAGTATTTTCTGTAAAAATATAAGCTATTTTATATACTTCTCTGCTAAAACATCAAGTATTTTTGGCGCCGCTGTCGGAGATCGTCTTAAAAGCCGGAAGCGCAACGCTATATATAAAAAAGAAAAAAAAAAGATTTTTACTTTTAGTACGCTTTTGTAAAAATAAGTTTTAAATATTCAAAAATAAAAAAAGAAAAACAAAAATATAAATATTTTTTTTTAGAGTTTGGTAAATATTTAAGTTTTATAAAGTTTCTTTATTTCTATTTTTTTTTATTTTGTAAAAATATAAGTTTTATTTAATTAATAAATATATTTTATATTTTTTACAGCAAAAACAGAAAAAAAAAAATTTAAATTTCGGCCTGTACTGTAGCAGCCCACTCTATGGCCCGAAACCCTAGCCCATGCGATCGCATGGCTGGGCAACTGAGGACTCATGCGATCGCATGAGCCCATCTGACACGCCAGATTAGACTGCAGCCAGCAATCATTACGGAGTATAATTATTAATTATAATTAATTATAACCCTAATTAGGGTTTAGGTTATTATATTAATTAATTTTAGATATTAATTAATTTGTATTTAAAATTTTAATTAGTTTTTATAAATTACAAAATTAATAGTTTAATAAAATAAATAATATAAAAATAATATTTTTATAAAAATTGTACTTTTTACAACTTTTTATATATTTTTATATTTTGTCTCTTTTTAATCGTTTTAGCGTAACTTTTGTATTTTTCGCTCATATTTAGTTTTAATTCATAGTCTTTGCCATAGTTATTTTTACTTCTAGATTTTTAGGCTTTGCCGTAGAATTCCTTAAGTGCTTTTTCTTTAGACTAAGATTTAAGTGCTTTAGAATTTTGCGACGCCTTTTTAAGTTTTAGTTTCTTTTTAAGTTATTTCCATTTGGGATTTAGTTTTTCTTGTAAGCTTTAATATTTTTAGACACCTTTTACTATATATCAATTATCATTCCAATTAGTAATTTCAATTTGCGATTATAATTTTAAGTTAGTTGTAGTAATAAGGTTAGGTTAGTCAAAGTACTTTTAAGTTTTATAAGTTTCTTTAATTTTTCCGTCACCTTTTATTTTTCAACCATTTTTCTTTTCCGATCTTTTCCGACGAACTCTTTTTCTTTCTTATTTCTCGCTATTCTAGTTTTTAGGACATAGATTTTTATTCTACTTCTTATCTAATTTTCTTAAAATTACGAAAATTTATTTTAAGTGGTTAATTTAATAGACATGGTTTAGACACCTGTCAAATAGTACAAATATGGAAAGTTGTTAAGAGGATGTCCGCAACATGGTTTAGACACCTGTCAAATAGTACAAATATTCTACCAAGGATGCGACATCACTACAAGGAAAGACATAGATATAGCAGCTGGTGGTTCTATTATGAAGAAAACCAAAACTGATGCTTACAAAATTATTGATAACACTGCTTCCCACTCACATGAGTGGCACCAAGAAAAAGATATCATTAGATCATCTAAAGCAGCTAGAGCCGATTCTAGCCATGACTTAGATTCCATTTCTGCAAAGATAGATGCTGTGGAGAGACGAATGGAAAAGATGACTAAAGATATTCACTCAATACGAATTAGTTGTGAGCAGTGTGGAGGACCACATTTGACAAAAGATTGTCTCAGTATTGAATTAACAATGGAACAAAGAGAGAATATTTCATACATAAACCAAAGGCCTGAAAATAATTATCAGAATAATTATCAACCGCCAAGACCGATTTACAATCAAAACCAGAATTATAACCGAAATATTCCATACAACAACCAACAAGGTCCTAGCAATCAACAAGTATCCAATAATAATTACAATCAGCAAAGACCGAATTTTCAAAACAAACCACCACAACAAACCGATGATAAAAAGCCGAATTTAGAAGATATGATGACGAAGCTAGTTGAAACTCAAACGCAGTTTTTCACCTCTCAGAAACAAACCAATGAACAAAATGCTCAAGCATTTAGAAATCAACAAGCTTCTATTCAAAATCTGGAACAAGAAGTAAGTAACCTAGCAAGGTTAATAGGTGAAAGAAAACCGGGAAGTCTACCTAGTGATACAAATGCTAACCCCCGGAATGAAACAGCTAAAGCCATTACCACAAGAAGTGGTACAACACTTAAACCACCGGAAATACCTGTAACTTCTGATGAAACTATTCCTACTCCACAAGAACCACAACCTGATCAAGATAAGGAAAAAGAACCGGTAGTTGAAAAGGTTAATGAAGATAACACAGTTAAGGATAAACCTTATGTTAAACCATACCAACCACCACTTCCTTACCCGAGTAAAATAAAGAAAGAGAAACTTGAAGCCGAGCAATCCAAATTTTTGGATATGTTTAAACAGATAAATGTAAATCTTCCTTTCATTGATGTGATTTCAGGAATGACTAGATATGCTAAATTCTTGAAAGATCTAATCTCAAATAGAAAGAAAATGGAAGAACTCTCGGCTGTTACTATGAATGCTAATTGTTCAGCAGTGCTGTTGAATAAGATACCAGAAAAATTATCTGATCCAGGAAGTTTCACAATTCCATGTTTTCTGGGTAGTCTTAGTTCAATAGAAGCATTGGCAGACTTAGGTGCTAGTATAAATTTAATGCCGTATTCACTATACACTAAACTAGACCTTGGAGAATTGAAACCAACCAGAATAAGCATACAACTAGCCGATAGATCAATAAAATATCCTAGAGGGATAATGGAGAACATGCTAGTTAAAGTTGGTACTTTAGTATTTCCAGTAGATTTTGTTGTTTTGGACATGGAAGAAGATTCTCAAGTTCCTCTCATATTAGGAAGACCATTTTTAAACACGGCTAAAGCAATGATAGACGTGTTCGGTAAGAAACTGACCCTAAGTATAGAGGATGAGAGTGTTACCTTTTCAGTTGATAGAGCAATGCAACAACCACAATCTGCAGATGATACATGTTATTATATTCAAACTATAGATGCACATGCAGAATTATTAGAAGAATTTCCAGAATTACAAGGAACAGGAGAATGTTCTTTAGGAGAAGGTAATGAACCAATTGATGAAGCTGAAATGTTAGCAACACTTATAGCTAATGGATATGAACCAACAACAGAAGAAATTCAAATGCTAAAAGAAGAAGACAGATATCGATACAAATCATCGATAGAAGAACCTCCGAAATTAGAGTCAAAGCCACTTCCAAACCATTTGGAATACGCTTATTTACATGGTGAATCTGAATTACCTGTAATAATATCGTCTTCTCTTACTGAAAATGAGAAATCACAACTCATTTCTGTGTTGAAAGCTCATAAACCAGCCATTGCATGGAAGATTCATGATATTAAAGGAATAAGTCCTTCGTATTGCACACATAAAATCCTTATGGAAGAAGGTCATAAAATGTATGTGCAACGCCAACGAAGACTAAATCCTAATATGCAAGATGTAGTTAAGAAAGAGATTATTAAACTGCTAGATGCAGGTCTAATTTATCCAATCTCTGATAGTCCATGGGTAAACCCAGTTCAATGCGTGCCTAAGAAGGGTGGCATGACTGTCATTACAAATGAGAAAAATGAGCTTATTCCTACTAGAACCGTAATAGGATGGCGTGTGTGTATTGATTATAGAAAATTAAATGACGCCACCAGAAAAGATCACTTTCCCTTACCTTTCATAGATCAAATGTTGGAAAGATTAGCCGGAAATAGTTACTATTGTTTTCTAGATGGATTTTCCGGATATTTTCAAATTCCAATAGCACCCGAAGATCAAGAGAAAACCACATTCACGTGCCCTTATGGTACTTTTGCTTACAAACGCATGCCATTTGGACTTTGTAACGCCCCTGCAACCTTTCAAAGGTGTATGATGGCGATTTTTCATGACATGATAGAAGAATGCATGGAAGTTTTCATGGATGACTTTTCAGTCTTCGGTGATACATTTGAATCATGTCTAGTTAATCTGGAACGAATGCTTATTAGATGCGAACAATCAAATCTAGTACTTAATTGGGAGAAATGCCATTTCATGGTTAAAGAAGGCATCGTTCTTGGTCATAAAATTTCAAAAGAAGGAATTGAAGTGGATAGAGCTAAAGTAGATGTAATTGCTAAACTTCCACATCCCACCAATGTTAGAGGAGTTAGGAGTTTTCTAGGGCATGCCGGTTTTTACCGACGTTTCATAAAAGATTTTTCAAAAATTGCCACTCCTATGAATAAACTCCTAGAAAAGGATGCTCCATTCATCTTTTCCGATGAGTGTATCAAATCTTTTAATATTCTTAAAGAGAAACTCACTAATGCGCCGATCATGATAACACCAAATTGGAATCTACCATTTGAACTAATGTGCGATGCAAGTGATTTTGCAATGGGAGCCGTTTTAGGACAAAGGATTGAAAAACGATTTCAACCTATATATTATGCTAGTAAGACGTTACAAGGAGCACAAACGAACTATACAACTACTGAAAAAGAACTCCTTGCTATTGTCTTTGCTTTTGACAAATTTCGATCATATCTCGTTCTAGCAAAAACGGTGGTCTATACCGACCATTCTGCTCTTAGATACCTATTTTCAAAACAAGATGCTAAACCAAGATTAATCCGTTGGATCTTACTCTTACAAGAGTTTGATATTGAAATCCGAGATAAAAGAGGAGCAGAAAATCTCGCCGCTGATCATCTTTCTCGTCTTGAAAATCCCGAATTAGAAGTTCTAAATGAATCAGCCATACAAGACAACTTTCCTGATGAATATCTATTGAAGATAGATTATAAAGAAATCCCATGGTTTGCAGACTATGCAAATTATTTAGTATGTGGATTCCTTGAAAAAGGATTATCGTACCAAAGACGAAAGAAATTCTTCAGTGATATAAAACACTATTTCTGGGAAGATCCACATCTGTTTAAAAGTTGTCCCGATGGAATAATACGCCGATGTGTATTTGGAGATGAAGCTAGTAAAATATTAAATCATTGTCACACAGGACCAACAGGAGGGCATTATGGGCCTCAACTAACAGCAAGAAAAGTTTATGATGCTGGATTCTATTGGCCTACAATTTACAAAGATGCACACCTTCTTTGCAAATCCTGTGATGCTTGTCAAAGGGCCGGAAAAATAAGTCAACGTGATGAAATGCCACAAAATGTCATCCAAGTATGTGAAGTATTTGACATTTGGGGTATTGACTTTATGGGTCCATTTCCAAAATCTCATAATAATCTATATATACTCGTAGCCATTGATTATGTATCTAAATGGGCGGAAGCACAAGCTCTCCCAACTAATGATACACGAGTTGTAATCAACTTTTTAAAACGTCTTTTTGCAAGGTTTGGAACACCGAAAGCTTTGATAAGTGATCGGGGTACTCATTTCTGTAATAATCAACTTGAGAAAGTTCTTAAAAGATATGGAGTAACTCATAAAATCTCCACCGCATATCATCCACAAACAAGTGGACAAGTTGAAAATACCAACCGAGCCTTAAAACGTATTCTAGAGAAAACCGTAGGATCAAATCCGAAGGAATGGTCCATTAAATTGGAGGATGCACTCTGGGCTTTTAGAACAGCCTACAAAACTCCAATTGGAACCACACCTTTTAGACTTGTTTATGAAAAAGCATGTCATCTTCCAGTAGAAATTGAACACAAAGCATTTTGGGCTTTGAAAACATGTAATCTTGATTTACATGAAGCTGGACGTCTACGATTAAGTCAACTAAACGAATTAGAAGAATTAAGACATGAAGCATACGAAAATTCGTTAATCTATAAGGAAAGAACGAAGAAATGGCATGATAAAAGAATCAGAAGTTCAAAAGAATTTAAAGAAGGAGACAGAGTTCTTCTTTTCAATTCACGATTCAAGCTATTTCCTGGAAAATTGAAATCAAGATGGTCTGGACCATTCATAGTCAAAAGAGTTTTCCCATACGGAACGATAGAATTAATAAATTCAAATGGGATTGAATTTAAAGTTAATGGTCACAGAGTTAAACATTACATACATGGTCCGATGGAAGTCAACAACGAAGTTAATCACAATTTCGACACCACAGCTAACTAAGTGTGGGGAGAATCAAGTCTTTAAAGGATAATATGTATTTCTGTTAGAGTTAGATTGTCTGTTTTCGTGTAGTTCTCGAAAATGGAACCCGAATGGTCTTTCCCTAGCAGACCCTAAAGAACTAGTCTTCTCCCCCCATTCTGAATTTTTATTTTTTTTAGGTTTTTACGAAATGAAGACTGCCTGTGAACTAAACCATGGTCTAATGCTACACGCTTTGATCACTAAACGTAATAATGACATACTACCGAGTGAATTAGTATCAGTAATCAGAGAAAGAATGGACGGAGTTAGAAAAGAATCCAGATGCGAAGATAATAAATTACAATTTGGTAAAGGAAAATCAAAATCCGCAGCGAAAAGAAGAGCACGACACCTAGAAAGATGTCACAAATGCGGAAAATGGTCACATGGAGGTAAATGTTCAAATAATCAAACCTATTCAAATACCGAATTTGTTACTTTATGCAGAGACGGACCGTTCATATGTTTAGAAGAAAAGACACTGAATGCTCGAGGTTACGCCTATGTAGCCATGGAAAACCAATTAAACCGACTATCTTATGAATGGGATAGATCATATAACTAAGAAATCTATTTCACAGGTATGTCTGTACAGTTTTTATTTTTATTTTTATTTTTAACCTTTTGATAATAAACGCTAATTTGTTCGCTAAAAAGTATTAAATTGGTATTGAATAAAATTAGGTTTGGCGACCGAAATTATTGATATCATTCAAAAATTTATTACATCACTGCGAAATTTAACGTTTATTCTTAAGGTATAAATATCTTTAATCAATCAACCCAAAATATTTCAAAAATTCGTCATGAGTTAAATTAGGTCTTGGAACTGAAATTACTTTACCGAAAAGAGGGGCGCATATTTTTGATAATATTTGATTGATTAAAGTGGGATAAAAAGCCAAAAAGATTTTTAATTTTATTTTTACCATGTTTTTAAAATTAATATTTAAATCTTAAATTAATATTGTAAACATTGTAAAAACAATATTTTTAAAAAATGTAAATATTTGAAAAATTAATATAAGTTTGGTGTGAATTTATAATGTGAATTTTTAAAATTAAGTTTGGTGTGAATTTTTTTTAAAATATGAATTTTTAATTTTATGCATTTCAAATTTTAAGTTTGGTGTGAATTTTTAATATTAATTTTGAATTTTATATTTAAGTTGTGTGAATTTAAAAACAAAAATTTACTTTATCTCATTAAGTTAAAAATATGATTTTTAAAATTCTTCGTAAGTTGAAGACTAGGTCTTTGAACCGAAATTGCTTTACCCGAGAAAGGGACGAGAACTTTTATTATCATTATTTTTAATCTTATTAAATTAAAGTATGCCAAAAACATTAAAAAAACCCAAAAATCTTTACTTTTAAAAACCGCGCTTTGATTTGACAAATTTTAAAATTTTGTCGAGGGACAGACTAGGACAACGATCCGAAACGCCCTCGCTCCTAAAGGAAAACAAAATTTTTAAAATTTAATTAATTATAAGTTTTATAAAGCATAAGGTTTTATATAAAAAAAAAAAAAAAAACCTGAAAACACTGTAGCCGGCACCCCATGCGATCGTATGGGGTTTGCACTTGGAACCCATGCGATCGCATGGGGACCAAATGCAGGTCAGAAACAAATAACAGCAGCGGGTCTGTTCTTCACACAAAACACACACATACACCCGAAAAAACTCTCAAATCTTCACCAAATTTCGCCAAAATTCACCGTAATTCGTCATTTTTCTTGCTCTAATCATGCCTAGATTCTCATTCTTCAGCAAATTGGTAAAAATTACACCCCTAAACTCTATAAATTCCTAGTTTTTGTGATAATTACCAATTTTTTACCTAATGCAATTTTGTTAATTTCTAGTGTAATTAGTGTTAAATTGTTAGTATTTTATGCATGTATAACCTAGATTGATGCTATTTAACATGATTTGAAGCCAAAAACTTCAAAATTTTTAGAAATCTAGGGTTTGTGTTCTTGAGCAATTTGGGGCTTTTTGATATAAACAGGTTATGGCCGATTTTTGTCATGAATTATTGCTAAATTGAGTAGTGTAACATGTTTAGATAGTTAAATGATCCAAACAATGATCCTAAACATGATTTTTGGAGATTAAAGTGGACTTTTTAAGTCCAAAATTCATGAACTTGATTAATTTGATATATTTGCCATTTGAGACTTGTTTAATTATTAATAATGAATATTTTGACATGTTATTTGAGTTAAATGCTTATGAATTTTGTATACATTTTCATATGTGCTTATTTGAAAAGTGTAGAATTGTGAAAAATTGTGAAAATGTGTATAAGTTTAATTTTGATTTAACATGTTATAGTGATTGTTTTAAGTTGTTATTTTGCTAACACTAATGCATATTTGGATGCACAATTTTTGTGTTTAATGTGTTTTACAGAGAGCCGATACTGGAGGTTCAGGAGCATCATCATCTAGACGACCAGCACCAGCACCAGAACCAGAACCAGAACCAGAAATGCAACACGAACAAGAACCACAACAGGAACAACAACAGCCTGATCAGCACATACCTTATTATGATCCAGTACAGTTTGTTGATGAATTCATAGTATTCCCAATGAGGCCGATAGTAGAATTCCCAACGATTCCTGAGCACACTCTACATCCTAATCTGAGATTTGATAGAAGATGGAGAGATTACGAGACATATCAAAGGAACAAATTCAAATTGGTAACAAAAAATGTAGAGGTGCCAAGGGTAATTGATTGGGCCCCTTTGGAAACGGTCCATCTAGCTAACCGTGTTAGACAGCTTTTAGTTCAAAGGTATGGCAGTTCTTCTTTTACAGATTGGGAACGTCTTTTCACCATTCATAGACCTGTATATAAGGAATGGTGTGTTGAGTTGATGAGTACTGTATCACTTGATACAAATATAGTTAGGATAGATGATAGAAGATTTCTTAGGTTTATCCTTGGCGGTAGGATGTACAGAATATCCATGCTGGACATGGCCAGGGCCTTACAGATATATACTCCTGGTGAGTTGCTATCACCCGATTGTACAAACTTGATTCATTATGGTGAACGGGTAGATAGTAACTTTGACGCTGACGCCATTTGGAGGCGTATGTCACATTTTGATGTTTTTACACGAGCATGAGGACACTCCTATACACATATTGACAGAGCCGAGCTTCGTATTATTCATAGATTTTTGGCTAACTCGATTACACAAAGAGGTCATAATAAAGAAAAAATTACCTTATATGATTTATTCTACCTAAAGTGTATTCGGGATCCTAGAAGCTTTGTCAATATCCCTTACTGTGTTGCTTTTTATTTATCTAAAATGGTAGAGGGAATGCAGGACGGGAGTATAATAGGAGGAGGTATTTTTGTTACTCTCATTGGAGAGTATTTAGGTGTTGATAGGAACCAAGGGGGTCCATTACAGATTTGTAGAGAACAGGTTGAGCCCTTAGGATTGAAAGTTTATGTGGGTGCTAAGGTATTGAAAAGTAGACGTAACCAGGCAGTACCCTATGAGGGATCTCATCCTCAGGTAGAGAGAGGCTCAGACGAGGAAATGGAGGAGGTAGAAGACATTAGGGATGTCTTTCGAGATGCTATTCTTGACGTCCACGTTCGTATAGATGAGGAAGCAATGACGAACGCGGCAAGACATAGTATGTATGAGTAGTGGAACTCCGAGCAAGTATACGAGGATTATAGGCGATGCCAACACGATAGCTGGTTAGTTCATCAGCACCAAATCATGAGCCAGCTATCATATCAGGTACCAAATAACTATGTACCTACTCGACCTGCTCATTTTCCGCCACATAGCCCAGATATCCGACCACCCTTTAACCGGTATGACTATAACCAAGCCTATCAGAACACCTATAACCAACAATGGAACCCACCCGATGAGATGAACTGGAACCCCTATCCAGACTGATTTAGTTCCATTTGGTTATTTTTATGATTATTATGTTTTTATCTTTTGACTTTTTCATGTTTAAACTTATGTTATTGGATAAATTTGTGTAATTTTTATTATTTTATTATTATTGTGTACTAATATTTCATATTTAGAATTTGAAAGTGGGATATTAAGTCCCATTTCAAATTGCCATGCATGATTATACTTGTATGTATGTATATTGTCGATTGTTCAAAACAGGGTAAAACAGCGCATTTTCAAAGACTGGCATTAAGTTCAGCAAAAGCTACTAATTTTGACGACAAGATGACAAATAAATGTGATGTAACAACAGACGAAATGAACAAATGCTATGCACCATTTATCATTCAGCAAACAAACGCCAATATATTTGGAAACTTTGGTAAAATTTAATCATTTCTACGCTAATCACCCTCAATAATTTAAATTATTACTGATTTCTTGCAAATGAGGGCATTGCAAGATCTTAAGTGTGGGAAGGGGTTAAATTCTTTCGGATTTTAAAATTTTTTACTTTATACACTTGGTTACCATTAAAAATACTAGTAAAGCAGTAGTTGTATTAGAATCTAGTGCTCTCTGATAATAAAGAACAGCCCTAGTCTTATATACTGACTACCCAATTCTAGTAAAATTTTTCAAAATTTTCAATTAAATGAACTCAAAATCATGTTTATACATATTTATGAACGATAAAACTAGGTTTTGACACCGAAATTATTGTTACCTCGGAAAGGACATAAATTGAGAAACAAACCAAAATGTTAAAATTCATTTAAAATGGAATAGAGGACGATAAAAAGGAAAATAAAAGCCAAGTGTGGGAAAATTTACCAAGTTATTTTAAACATATGTCACATATATCTGTAACAAATAACTGAAAATACTTTTGTTTTGGACTAAACTAAACTGTTTTACCCGATGAAAGAAAAGAAGAGATGGATCTACACGATGAATCAATTCCATCATTAAAAGGAAGTAAAGTCTTTCGAAAAAGAAACGCGCTTCTTGATTTAGGTCTTGAAGTTGTCGTCCAGACCAGCTGTAGGTTGACGAAAAATCTAGAAAAGTCATCACTAAAATCAGCAAGAAATCCACAGACCTCAGCATTAAACAGGGTCGCCAAGTGGTCAGATTTATCCTAACCATGAGAAGGATTTATCTCGTACAATGGGGGGGGCACCATGCAAATTAGCTGGATAAGACTAATGAATCAGATCTCCAGAAAGGATAATCTCCTTAAAAGATCAAAAATCAGCTTTTAAGACTGATATTACTCAATCCTTGAGATTGACTTTAAAGATTGAGAATTACAAACTCATGGAATTCGATGATATCTAAACTCGAGCTTGAACGAGAAAATATTTTGATTAAATTAAAACCGATTTGTTTTCTGAAAACTCATTTTCAATGCTTTCATTACCATTGAACGTAAAATCCTAGGAATTCACCTGGAATTCATTAGGTCACCTGAACCAAATCGGGTGTCAACCGTAAGAACGGTGGTTGCATAGTGGTCAAAGACAGGACCTTGTGCCAGACCGAAAAATCATAAGGGTGAGCTTTACTATTGCTCCTACCAAGGATAGTAATTGCATCCGACACGTTATAGACCATAATTAAAAGCATGTCAGGGGACATTGCCTTAACAGTTGCTTGTTCAACGCTTTCCTTTACAACCGGACGGTAGTTTATCGAAAGGTAATATACGGGACAAGTAAACTGGACGTGTTGCTTTCCAAATACAAGGTTAGCAAGTGGGTGACACAAAACCGCAAGTTTTGAGCTAAAATTTTCAAATCTGAAACCCACCAAACCCACAAAAATATTTTGCAAACACCGGTAAAGGGTTATTCCGGAAAACTTATCTAGGGTAAAAGCTAGATTGAATTTTCAAAAGATCAAATATTTTCATAAAGATCTAATTTCCTTAAGGATCTACATTTTCATAGTCATGTGGGACTGTAAACCGCCTTTCAAATGTGCACTTTGCTTTGAAAACCGAAAGTAAATCGGCAATTTGATTGCAAGTGCCGTTGACCTAAACTCGAGGCAACTGTGGATGACACACCCACCTTTAACCATGGTTCTATCATTACTATCATTGTTTATACCGCCGTATAGAAATCACTGATGTACAAAGTGTGAAGAATAAAGAAGTGATTTTAGTATTTCAAGACGATATTGCTTGAGGACAAGCAACGCTTAAGTGTGGGAATATTTGATAATGCTAAAAACGAACATATATTTCATAGCATTATTCTTCAATAAAGACAAGCTTTTAGTTGAAATTGTTCTAATTTCAAGTAATTATCGTTTAAATAATAAAAGGTGAAGACAAAAGACAGATTCGACGAATTGAAGACGCAAACGACCAAAAAGTTCAAAAGTACAAAATACAATCAAAGAGGTTCCAATTATTGATAAGAAACGTCTCGAAATTACAAGAGTACAAGATTCAAAACGCAAAGTACAAGATATTAAATTGTACGCAAGGACGTTCGAAAATCCGGAACCGGGACCAGAGTCAACTCTCAACGCTCGACGCAACGGACTAAAAATTACAAGTCAACTATGCACATAAATATAATATAATATTTAAATAATTCTTATAATTATTTAATATATTATATTATTTATAAAACCGTCGGCAGAAGAAAACAACCAAAAATGAGCCTCCCCAGCTGGCCATGCGATCGCATGGCCTGGAAGGCATAAATCCATGCGATCGCATGAGCCCCAGTTCCAGCCCACATGCCTATAAAAATCGAGCTTTGGTGCACCAAAAATATCATCTATCTTTCTCTTCTCTCCATATATACGTAAAATATATATTTATAATTTATATTTTAATTTTAATTTTAATTATAATTCTAATAATAAGGGTATGTTAGCGAATATTGTAAGGGTGTAAGTCGAAATTCTGTCCGTGTAACGCTACGCTATTTTTAATCATTATAAGTTATGTTCAACCTTTTTACATTAATGTCTCGTAGCTAAGTTATTATTATGCTTATTTAATCCGAAGTAATCATGATGTTGGGCTAATTACTAAAATTGGGTAATTGGGCTTTGTACCATAATTGGGGTTTGGACAAAAGAACGACACTTGTGGAAATTAGACTATGAGCTATTAATGGGCTTTATATTTGTTTAACTAAATGATAGTTTGTTAATGTTAATATAAAGATTTACAATTGGGCGTCCCTATAAATTACCATATACACTCAATCGGACACGATGGGCGGGGTATTTATATGTACGAATAATCGTTCATTTAACCGGACACGGGAATGGATTAATAGCCACTAGAATAATTAAAACAGGGGTGAAATTATGTACAAGGACACTTGGTATAATTGATAACAAAATATTAAAACCTTGGGTTACACTCAGTCGACATCCTGGTGTAATTATTAAACAAAGTATTAAAATCTTGTTACAGTTTAAGTCCCCAATTAGTTGGAATATTTAACTTCGGGCATAAGGATAATTTGACGAGGACACTCGCACTTTATATTTATGACTGATGGACTGTTATGGACAAAAACTAGACGGACATATTAAATAATCCAGGACAAAGGACAATTAACCCATGGGCATAAAACTAAAATCAACACGTCAAACATCATGATTACGGAAGTTTAAATAAGCATAATTCTTTTATTTCATATTTAATTTCCTTTATTTTATATTTAATTGCACTTCTAATTATCGCATTTTTATTGTTATTGTTTTTAATTGCACTTTTAATTATCGTACTTTTTAATTATCGCAAGTTTATTTTATCGCACTTTTATTATTCGCAATTTCATTATCGTTATTTACTTTATGCTTTAATTTAAGTCTTGTATTTATTTTTACATTTGGTTTTAACTGCGACTAAAGTTTTAAAATCGACAAACCGGTCATTAAACGGTAAAAACCCCCCTTTATAATAATAATATTACTTATATATATATATTTGTATTTTTATAAAAGTAAACTAATATAGCGTTAAGCTTTGTTTAAAAAGATTCCCCGTGGAACGAACCGGACTTACTAAAAACTACACTACTGTACGATTAGGTACACTGCCTATAAGTGTTGTAGCAAGGTTTAAGTATATCCATTCTATAAATAAATAAATATCTTGTGTAAAATTGTATCGTATTTAATAGTATTTTCTGTAAAAATATAAGCTATTTTATATACTACTCTGCTAAAACATCATGGATCCTACAGGTCTGCCTAAACCTAGTTCTTCTGCTCAGACACCTGTGTCTAATTTTGCTATAGCAAATTACTGCTTCTTTTCTTGTTTTCTTTCACTAATTGAGCCTAAAGAATTATATGAAGCATTGGCTGATAATGATTGGATTGAGGCTATGACTGAAGAATTGACAGAATTTGAAAGGAATGATGTTTAGGAATTGGTTCCAAAGCCTGCTGATAAAACTGCAATAGGCACAAAATGGGTTTTTAGAAACAAGGTTGATAAAAATGGTATTGTAATCAGAAATAAAGCAAGGTTGGTTGCTCAAGGGTACAGACAAGAAGAAGGAATAGACTATGATGAGACTTTTGCTCCTGTTGCTAGAATTGAAGCTATTAGACTGTTTCTGGCATATGCTGCTCACAAAGATTTCAAGGTGTTTCAAATGGATGTGAAGAGTGCTTTCCTGAATGGTAAATTGCAAGAAGAGGTTTATGTGAAACAACCTCCTGGTTTTGTAAGTAAGAAATTTCCTAAGCATGTTTACAGATTGAAGAAAGCATTGTATGGTCTGAAGCAAGCTCCCAGAGCCTGGTATGATACCTTTTCAACATTTCTTCTAGAAAAGAATTTTTTCAGAGGAGCCATTGACAAGACTTTGTTTATCAAAAAGGACAAAGGTGATGTGTTACTTGTTCAAATTTATGTTGATGACATTATTTTTGGGTCTACAATCCACACTTAAGAAAATGGTTTTCTGACATTATGTCTGAAGAGTATAGAATGAGTAATTTATGTACTTTAAACTATTTTCTTGGATTGCAAATAAAACAGAGTTCCGAAGGCATTTTTATTAACCAAAGTAACTACATTTCTGACATGTTAACTAAATATGGTTTTAAAAATTGTTCTTCTTTAAGAACTCCAATGAGTGTTTCTGAAAAGCTTGATAAAGATGAATCTGGGAAAGTCACTTGTCAATCAACCTATAGAGGTATGATTGAATCTTTGCTATATTTAACTGCAAGTAGACCTGATATAATGTTTGCTACATGTCTTTGTGCACGTTACCAATCTGATCCTAGGGAGTCTCATTATAAAGCTGTGAAAAGAATTTTTAGGTACTTAAAAGGTACCCCTAACCTGGGTCTTTGGTACTCTAAAGACTCAGGGTTTGATCTAATTGGTTACACAGATGCAGACTATGCAGGTTGCAAATTAGACAGAAAGAGCACCTCTGGTGGATGTCAATTACTAGGTGGAAAATTGGTCAGCTGGTCTAGTAAAAAGCAGAATTCTGTGGCCACTTCTACAGTAGAAGCTGAATATGTTACTGCAGGAAGTTGTTGTGCTCAGTTACTTTGGATGCAACATCAACTTCTGGATTTTGGGTTAACATTGACCAACACTCCAATAATGTGTGACAATGAAAGTGCAATTGCTATTACTGAGAATCCAGTGTTTCACTCAAGAACCAAGCATATTGAAATCTGGCATCATTTTATAAGGGATTGTGTTGAAAAGGGCAGAGTATTTTTAAAGCATATTGGCACTAAGGATCAATTGGCAGATATTTTCACTAAAGCACTTCCTGAAGAAAGGCATTTTTATCTTCTTGGGCTACTTGGAATGTTAAATCCATCAATTGAAATGTTGTCCAGTGATGATACTCTCTAAACTGTTGTTGTAAAAAAAAAAAAAAAAATTTATTAGAGACTGGATTATGTCATATTCAGAGTCTGGATGACATCATGTTATTTAGAGTCTGGAAAGGTTTACTCTGCTGGAGTATTTTTATTGTAAACTTGTTTCCTTATTTGGTCAATAAAGGTTTTATTTATTCGGGTTTCTAAAGTAAAAAGTTAAATTTTGAAGGGGGTAAATGGTAACTTTTTGAAATTTTTGTGTCAGGGGTATTTATATTTCCCTTAATTTTTCTTCTTCAAAATCTTCTTCAAATTAATCTTCAAACATAAACCCTAATTCCTCTCATTCGATCATCATCTTCTTCAAAATCTCTCTCAGTTTTCATAATTCACTCGTGTTCTTGCAAGTTTTTGATTAAAGCTAATGGCAAATACGAAGTTCATTCCTTTTGTTCTTGTTCCCACCGATAACATGATTAGGGCAAAAGAAATCAGAGGAGAGAAGGATGTGCAGGTTTCGGCTAACAATAAGGTTGCTTGTGCTACTATTCCAGCGAATTTTGCTAATGAAGGGTATGAGGATCTGGTATTGTTCATGCGAAATCACCCTTTGAAGGAGGTTTTCTTCAAGACATAGATCATATTTCCAGAAATGTTAGGAGAATTTTGGTATACTTGCGTTGGAAACAGAGAAGCTAGATCTATCACGGGTACTTATAGAGATGGTAACAATTCTTTAACTATTACTGAAAATCATTTAAGAATTGCTTTGAATCTTCCTGTTCAGGATAACTTTGTTAGAACTGTGTCAAGGTCTGCTGTGAGATCTTGTTTTCCTATGGTTGGTCAGCCTTTAACTAATTCTTCTGTTAAGATTAGTATGTTCTCTCCAAGGCGGATGTTTTTGTTATCGAATGTCATTAGAAGTTTGAGCTTCAAGTGTGGTAGTCTGACTGAGATTAATGATTTTGAGGCACATCTGTTTCATGCTATAGTCACAGGGAGGAATATTGATTTTGCACATTTATTCTTCATTGAACTCTTGGTTCTCACTGAAAAAACTCCAAGAGATCATAATGTGCCTTTTATCGAGTTTTTAAGTTTAATGTTTGAACAAGCTATGACTCCTACTTTATATGATGGGCTTAAAGTGTTTCGTGTGTATGAGTATACATTTATTCCAGAATGTAGTGTTAGAATTGTAGTGACCCGGGAATTTTCGACCAAATTTAAACTTGAATCTTTATATGGTTTCGACACGATAAGCAAAGTCTGTAATGTTGAAGTCTCAAAATTTTGAACTGTTTTCATATATTCAATTGACCTTCGACTGTTCTCGACGATTCACGAACAACCAATTGTAAATAGATACATGTATATTTAAATATATATATATATATATATATATATATATATATATATATATATATATATATATATATATATATATATATAAATATATAATAATTTGAAATATTAATTGAAATAATATATGAGTTAATTGTTCGAGTAATCGGATATGTTACCGTTAATATCCATGCTCACTAAAATGGTTTGGTTAAATATTTTATCCTAAGTATGGTTATTAAGTATTAGTATTTAATATTTGCTACGCCACAATTTATTAGAGGTTAGATAAATTATTTGGTAGTTTGAAAGAGTACTTTAATTTACTAATATTTATGTTTAGTGAATAAGAGTAATGGTCTTGTTTTGGCTATTTATTAGCTTATTATTGTTGAATAAAGGTAGGGTTAAAAAAAAATGTAGTCCCATTTGGTTTACTTGTTATTCTCTATTTGCATATTAACGCAAACAGAAGTTTCTTAAATTCAAGTTATATTGTAAGGCATTAAGAGACTGGTGTCCCAAGTCTCAACATTAACTAGCCTATCTGTTGAGTCCCCAAAATAATTAAGGATTTAATTATGACAAAACAATATTTATTTGCACTAAAGTGTTATGTGCAGCCAGCACAAGTTTGTTTATGTATAGTCAGCTAATATAGCTGTGTCGAGTGTTTAGTATGCTGCCTAGTCTATCAGCACAAGGTAGAAATGTATTCTTCGAATCAGCACAGGATGTGCACCCAGCAAATCAAGAATATCAAGTGACTCAGCATATGAAGGACAAGTAAGTCTGGATATCAGCATACAACACAAGACAGCCATGCTCCATTACAAGCATGATAAGTTTCCCTGAGTGGTCTACATCAAATGTACTATTCAACAGAAGTCGAAGACAAAGTTGAACAGAGAAGGACACGCGTCGGCGGCTGACAAGTGACCTTACAAGACCGCATGGGAATGCAGAAGTTTAACTTATGTGCAGACATAAGTTATCCGTTGTCAACACCTATGGAACACAACATTCTATTTGTTTAATCAAATAGTGCTGCCAAACCGAATTGGGGTGTTCCTGCAAATAGCTACTAAAGAGGAAAGAAAGGGAGCACGCCTCCTTACACAATTGTCCCCTCAAGTACAGACATCCTATGTACCAGTGGACAATAGATCAATTACACGGTTAATAGAACTACTATATATATTGTTGTATCCACTATTGTAAAAACTAGTGGTGTGGGTTTATCTGTTAGAGTCCAAACCGTGTAATAGCTTTAGTTTATCTCTTAGCTATAATCTAGGTAATCTGTATCAACCAACTATCATTTCCACCAAGGATAGTTGTGATTCTTTCTGATTTAATCAATAAAGAATAACCGTTGAAAATTACCTGTGACTCTATCTTATTTACTACAGAATACTAAACGTGTTTAACTGACTAGTTAATTAAGAAAAGAATTGTATTCACCCCCCCCCCCCCTCTACAATACTCCTGTTGTTATTAAGGGACCAACAACTGGTATCAGAGCGTCAGTCTTGATAATTAATATCTTGGATCTGAATTCTCTTATGGCTTCGTATTCAAACTCAGCTTACCTTGAGAATGGCTCGTCTAACAGACCACCTAAGTTTGATGAAGATGAGTATGAAACCTGGAAGGCAAGGTTCATGCTCCATCTTGAGTCTGTGGATCCACTCATGCCTGGTATTTGAAAGTGAACTGGGTGAAGCTTATCAGCAAATTGCTGATCAATCATTTGAGGTCCCAGTAAAACAAGGGGGCATGCCAAAGGATGTACCTGCTGCTCCATATGCTGAGTTGACACCAGCAATGAACGAGTATCTTGCTGCTCGTCGTGGAGCCACCCAATCGACTGCCTCTGGTTCTGCACCAGCTGAGGGGGAGGGTCCTCAGCGAAAGCCAGCAACGCGAAGGAAGCAGCCAGCTACCTCAACTAGTACAGCCACCGTCTCATATACTGGTAAAGCAGTAGTTGTATTAGAATCTAGTGCTCTCTGATCATAAAGAACAGCCCTAGTCTTATATACTGACTACCCAATTCTAGTGTTGGAATCCGTTGCTCATCTATTTCTTGGTAACAGGCAAACCTAAGTGTGCTAAAGCTGGCTCCAAGCGAACCACAGGGGAGATTGCACCAGTCTCAGTTGCTGCTCCTGCAAAGGATGTAGCTATGGAACCTGGTGCGTTTCTAGACCAAACAGCAGAACAATCTAACTTAATTGAAATTTTTTTAACTGCTGACTTGAAAAATGTTGAGGGAGTTAAAGGTATAACCCTGGCTCCCAAGCTGACTGGTTTTAAAACAGGTGTCAAGAAGAGTAGCAACCCATACTCTTCTAACCAGGCACTTCTACATTTTTCTGAAATGAACTTAATGCAATACTCTCTGCTGACAGTACAACCAGCAGAGAACATAACTGACCCCCAAAGCAGGCTTGAGCTGGGTCTTCATCGTGTTGAACCAGCTCAGGTGACTGCACAGCCAGTATGTTACTCGGATACTGATAAGAGTCACACTCCTACATCATTACCAGCCAGATCTCTTACACTATCTGGGTCAACATGTGTTGCCAATGAGTCAGCAGAGTCACTGCTGTACTTACAGACACCTTCTTCTGTCTCATTCAAAGGGCTGACCAAATCACAAGTCTGTCCCCAGAGACCAAAAACAGATGCAATTGTTGAGTCAAATTTATTTGGTTCTACAGTTGCTAACATAACTTGTTCTATTATTTCAGTTCTTAGCAGGGTAGATGAACAGGCAGAGGGGGAGCAAAATAAAGATGTTGTTATTCCTACTGGTGATATTGCTGCCTCTGCTACTGGTGTTGGTGCCACTGATTCTGTTACTGGTGGTGCTGATGCTGGTACTGTTGATTCTGCTGCTGCTGGTGTTACTGAGGAGTTGGCCACTACTACTGGTCCAACTGTTGTTACTGAGGAGATGGATACTGATACTACTGCTACTACTATTCCTCCTCAAACTCTCAGTACCACTACTTCCACTACTGAGCATGATGTGGAAGATGTTATCATGGAAGAACCTCCTGTTCTTGAGAAGGTTATTGACAATATTGTCAAGGATGTTCTTCTTGATGAACCTGTCACCCAGCCAAGAGTGGACTCTGCATTAATGTCTGATGTGCCTACAGATTCTTCTGATTCTTCTACTATGGAACGTCAAGTTCTTACAGAATCTGCAGTTCGTCATCCTATTGGTCCAATTTTGGTTGCTACTGAACCAACTGCTGAGATGGAGTTTGAAACCATTCAGCCGAATGCAGCTAATGTTATTGTCATTCCTGGTTCTGATTCTAGTATTGTTACAGCTGGTACTAGTGCTACTTTTCCTTCTGATACTGGTGCACAGGTTGCTGATGTTAAGGATGCTGGTACCTCTGCTGACACAACTACTGATTCGACTAAGGCTCCTGTTACTGAGGAAAAAAAGCCATATGTTGTGCAGGTACCAGATCCAGATGAAGTTGTTCCTAACTTCATTTTCAAGGGAGCTTCAATCTCTCCCAAGATTGCTATGCTGGTCGATCAGCTGACCATTGATCCCGAATCTGCAATAGTCTCAGCCAGCAAATTACCTCGTGAAGAGATGGTTGAGCTATTATCTCAGCTTGATAGACCAGCTAGAGAAGAAATTTATGAGAGGATAGCCCTGCTGGAGCAAATCAATGAACAGCCTTACTATCATGTTTTTGGTATGGCTCCAGCTGCTTCGCCATTTCCTGGTACATGGAGGCCTCTCAAGTTTGTCATCGATCCTACTACTGGTAAGTGTGTTATGCAAAATGTCCCTGATTCGCCAGTACCTTCTTCTTCCTCAGCTTCTTCCTCATCATCTTCTTCTGATGGGGATGCTGATGAAGGTACTGGTAAGGGCGAACCAGTCATTCATGATAACGTGACTGGTTCCAAAGACAAACCAGTGGATCTTATTGATGACAATGCTGATAATAATGCTGACAAGGATATCGGTGGTTCTAAGCCTTCAGGCGAAGGTAAAAACGATGGTGATCATGGTGATGAGTCAGCTCCTGACCTTCCACCTCCACCACCCCACGATGATACTCCTCTGTTAGCTGGTGCTGACCAACCTTCAACCTCTGCATACTTAAAGTTCAATGCAGATGAGGTTGCTGATATTTCCACCTTTGCTGTCTATAAGACACTGCAAGGGATCACACCAAATTTGGAGGAAACTATTCGCAGAGCTATTGTTGATAGTGTCTCTGCTGCTGTCAGATCTGCTGGAGAGGCTGTTACAACTCCTATTGATCTTAAACTCCAGCAGGTGTGTGCTTTTGCTGATGTGGCAGTCGAAGCAATCACAAAGCACCACGAAAATGAAGAGGAGCTTGAAAGGCGAATTATCTCTCACAATGAGTACTGTGAAAATATCACCCGACTCCAAGCTAATTTGGATGCTGCTAACCGCAGAAATACTTTCTTAAATGAGGAGAACAGGGTGTTACATGAGAGATTGGAATCGCAGGAAGCTCAAATGGCTAACATGATTCCTGCTGCTGCCTATGTTCAGATGGTTGAAAACATGCAACGAATGGCTGCTTTGCAAGGTGATGTTCGAGCCATCGTTAAACAAATGGCTATGGGTGTAGCCAGGAATGAAGTTAGATCCTCCAATCTTCTGCTAAGACAATTTGGTGTGGATCCTGGTGCCCATCTTACTCCAGAGGTTGCTGAGTGGAACAATTTTGCCTTCTCTGCTCCTCAGTCAGACAGTGATCTTGATGCTACTGTCTCCCCTACTATTCACCCTACTGCCCGTGCTGATGACAAAAAGGGGGAGAAAATGTCCAAAAAGAAATCTAAAAAGAGAAAACAGTCTGAGGGGGAGCATGAACATGAAAAGGCTCCTAAACACCCCAGGAGAGATGGAGATGGTGATGGTGATGGTCAAGACACTGGCCCTAAGCCCAGCAACGCTCATACTGAAGCTGGTGGTGCACAGGCAACTGGTGGTACTCAACCCAGTGTGTCTGCCACACCAGTGGATGATATTGGTTCTGGCAGTAAGCCCAGTGATGTTTCTGATATGGCTGTAGCTAAAGCTTTTGTGCTGTCTCAATCTATTGAACGTAAAATGAAGAGGAAGTTAGAGAGACATCAAAAGCGACAGCAGGAACTAGATGATGCCTTCAATGCCAAGTTTAAGGCCTTTGCTGAACTTAATGGCAATCGATGCCTTCAATGGCAATCGATGATGACCTGACTGCCTTTGATAAACACAGAAAAGAGGCAAGAAAAAGAAATGCCAAGTTCATGGTCAAATACGACAAACAGAGGGCAAAGCTGTATGCACAGAGAGCAGAAAGAATCAGGAACATGACTCCTGCTGAGATGAAGGATTACCTTGATTCTACTGAGTCAACTGGTGGAGTTAGAGCTGATATTTTCATGAAATGGGTTGATGCTATGTTAGAAGCCAGCTCTACTCCTCAACAAGCATCTGCTGCTCAGCCAGCTACACAACAAACACAGCCAACAGAAACAATCATCCTTGATGATGATGATGTTATTAGTCAGGGGGAGCATCTTGCTATTGTTCCTTACCTGCCTCCTATTCAACCAGTATCGACACAAGAACCATCAGCTGAACCCAGGCCTATTGACAAACACAGGGTGAAATCTGCTCCTAGGGACAATCAGCCCCTGAGGAAAGGACCCCTATTCGAGGCAGCTGATGAAGGTACTGAAGTGGTTGAGCCAGCTGATACTAATCAGTCAGCTGGCATTGAAGACACAGCAAGGAGTGCTGTGATAGAAGACCCAGCCAGAAGTGTGCTGCTGGGTAGTACAAGTGTTGAAGACCCAGCAAAGTCGGTTGAGCTGGGTGCTAAACAAGTAGATGATGAAACGGTTGATCCTGCTGACTTCACAGTCTGGGGAAGAGACGGCCAAACATTTGTTCTATCTCCTCTTCCTCCCCAGATTCAAGCTTACTTTGACAGAACACAGGATAACCGGGTCAATCAGCATCCAGTTAGTTCATCTGGCAGCTATGAATCATCTATGTATCCTCCATCTTCCTCAAGGGTTCATGACAAACATATCACTTGGGAAGATGACTCAGTAACCCATGGTGAGCCGAACATCAAAAAATTGAACCCAGATGAAAGAGAAGCCTACAGACTTCAGATCACTGTTCCAGAGCTGCTTGAACAAAGACAAATTGAGCTTAATGAAAGAATTCATCAAGTCAGGCTGCTGCATCATCCTCTTGATCAGCCACGCTATATTGCTGCACTAACCTTTGGCATTGACATTAGGGTGTACTTGAATAACAGTGGTCTCAGGCTCTCCACTACTGATGAAAGAATTCATTTTGAAGATGCTCTCCAGCTGGGTATGGATATAAGGGAGTATTGTGCTGCCCTTAGTACTGAAGAGGGTAGAAAGATGGTTGAAGCAGTAAGATCCCTGAACATTTCTTATGATGATTATCTGTTGGGTTTAGCTGCTGAAAGGGAAGCCAGAGAAGCTGCTGATGCTGAACTTGCTGAACGATCAAGGCTTCAGGATATTGAAGACAGATTGGCTGCTGACAGAAAGCAACAGGCTGAGTCCCTCAAACTAGCCAGAGCCATTGTCAAAGAACAGGATAAGGTTTTTGATAAGATAGAAGCTGCTGAGAAAGTACCTACCACTGCTCCTGTAGTACCTGATCACAATATTGAGTTTCCTGATACTTATTATAAGAGCAGGTATGGTAATGTGATGAATAGAAGATCTAATCCCTGCAGAATTATCAAGGTAAACAGAGGGACAAAAAGGGCTTTCAATGTTGTCAGGGATAACAATGTTCAAGAAAGGATTAGTTTTGATGACTTAAGAACTCTTGGATTCAGTGAATGGATAGAAATCTTTTCATTGGTAAAGGTGAGAGTGCTATCAAGAGTGCTCTTAAGACTAAACTCCAACAGCTGTTCAAGAAGGCAACTAAGTTTGGGAATGCACCAGTAGTTGATGTTGATGAATTTCTTGCTCAAAAGCCTAAAGGGAAGCAACCTACTGGTGAAGGACCAACTGGGAGAAGCCGAATTGTTCTACCTCCTTTCATCCCTGTTTATGACCCTGCTGAATTACCTCTCCTGTTCCCTGAAGCCTGGAAGATTAAACAAGAGGAGCTATCTGATGAAGAAAGAGAAAGAGAAAGGGATAATGATAGATAGTCTCCTATGTGCTTAACTTGTATCTTTTGTAATTTACTTTTCATTACGAATTATCTTGTAATTATTGTATATATCTGATGTAATGAAAGTAAAGTGAGTTTATCTTCAAAATCATATCAAATTATAAGATATAGATAACTCAGCAAAAGATCTCAAAACAAACTTAAAGGGACGAATTTACTGTCTACTCTCACTAGGTCCCTAAGTGCTGGCTTTAGTGTTTTCTCTTCAAGTCATAGGTTTTGTCATCATCAAATAGGGGGAGATTGTTGAGTCCCCAAAATAATTAAGGATTTAATTATGACAAAACAATATTTATTTGCACTAAAGTGTTATGTGCAGCCAGCACAAGTTTGTTTATGTATAGTCAACTAATATAGCTGTGTCGAGTGTTTAGTATGCTGCCTAGTCTATCAGCACAAGGTAGAAATGTATTCTTCGAATCAGCACAGGATGTGCACCCAGCAAATCAAGAATATCAAGTGACTCAGCATATGAAGGACCAGTAAGTCTGGATATCAGCATACAACACAAGACAGCCATGCTCCATTACAAGCATGATAAGTTTCCCTGAGTGGTCTACATCAAATGTACTATTCAACAGAAGTCGAAGACAAAGTTGAACAGAGAAGGACACGCGTCGGCGGCTGACAAGTGACCTTACAAGACCGCATGGGAATGCAGAAGTTTAACTTATGTGCAGACATAAGTTATCCGTTGTCAACACCTAGGGAACACAACATTCTATTTGTTTAATCAAATAGTGGTGCCAAACCGAATTGGGGTGTTCCTGTAAATAGCTACTAAAAAGGAAAGAAAGGGAGCACGCCTCCTTACACAATTGTCCCCTCAAGTACAGACATCCTATGTACCAGTGGACAATAGATCAATTACACGGTTAATAGAACTACTATATATATTGTTGTATCCACTATTGTAAAAACTAGTGGTGTGGGTTTATCTGTTAGAGTCCAAACCGTGTAATAGCTTTAGTTTATCTCTTAGCTATAATCTAGGTAATCTGTATCAACCAACTATCATTTCCGCCAAGGATAGTTGTGATTCTTTCTGATTTAATCAATAAAGAATAACCGTTGAAAATTACCTGTGAATCTATCTTATTTACTACAGAATACTAAACGTGTTTAACTGACTAGTTAATTAAGAAAAGAATTGTATTCACCCCCCCTCTACAATACTCCTGTTGTTATTAAGGGACCAACACTATCTAATATATATATATATATATATATATATATATATATATATATATATATATATATATATATATATATATATATATATATATATATATATATACCACCATATATACATGGATGCATATGAATAACTTATCACGTTTCTCAAGACCCACCACCACTTTTCAATTTGTTTCTATCCTTTATATTTTTCCAAATACATGACCAAATTCATTTACCCACTAACTAATTTCGTTTCCTTTCAAATCATCTTTCCCATTCATGACTTTATTATTATTCAATTATATTATAACTTTCATTATATTATATTTATGAGTTATTAGAATGAAAGTTACACACATATACGTCCGAATGCAAGACATCTTTATGCTATCTATCAACACCAACTTTAATAGCTTTATGCTATCTATCAACACCAACTATAAACTATTGTTACTTTCTGTATGCATCATCACCAATCAATAACTTTATTTACCTACCTTTAATATACTATACAGACATTTTACATTATATATATTTACATGCATACATAACATATCACTGACACCCTCTAAATTAAATGGTAATCTTTGGTTCCATAGTTTTTATATATATATATATATATATATATATATATATATATATATATATATATATATATATATATATATATATATATATATATATATATATATATATATATATATATATATATATATATATATATATATAATTGATGATTCTAGTTTCTATTCTATGTTAAACCAAAGAAATCACCTCCTTTGAACTTTCACCACCTCAACCATCGCTACACCCTCACATCATCATCGACACCCACACTCACTTTCCATCGTGAAACCCATCACTCGTGATTCACTTTTTATGACTAATACTTTCGGTTTTTCTACAATGGTAAACTGTCCGAGAATCATCCCAAACAACAGCTACATACGGTTGTTGTTGCCATTTTTTACAACCATGAACTGGCAAACAATACCACCTCCGATCACATTCAAATCCGCCACCCCATCTTCAAGAACACCACCCTATCCCTCTCTCTCTCTCTTCACCGAAACCCTTGCCAACTCTCACCCATCGAACAACCACTACTATAAGCCACTATAACCTACTATTTATTTCCACTTCCAACGAGACCAAGAACCCAAGAACTTTCGATTGTTGATACTTGAGTTCTTGTTCGATTAAAACCCATAGAAACAACCTACAAAATGCTAATGCAGCTGCTTCAGTCGCTAGTTTTGCTAGCATAACAGCAGCCTGTGCTGCTACATCTGTTTCTGTTTCGATGCAAAACATCACCATAACCAACCCACGAATAACCACTGTTTGTTTCTGCTGTTGATGTTTACGTTTTCTGCTGAACCGAGGTCCTTTTGATTGTTGCTGCTACTCGTGTTTGTCTCTACAGATCAACCCATACACTTATATTTCAAAGTCACGATGATGATGGTGAAGATGTTACGACTGCTGCATACTTTTATTATTATTTTTTTCTTCGTGATGTTCCAACTACTCGCCTTTCTATTTCGATTAGAACAAATCACAAAATCCACGAACTATTTATAATTCGATGATGATGATGTTGAACTGTATAAGATGAGTTGATGATGATAATAAAGACGATGATGAACGGTAGCAATGATGTTCGATGATAATGATGGCGGTATAATTAATAATGATAATTAAAGAAGATGATGACGTTAAAAGAAGAAGAAGAGCAGATGAAATAGGATACATGATTTTAATTTGAGTTTAAACCAGAAATGGGACGACAGAGAGAGGGTTGGACGTGTTGTGTGAAAGGACCCGTCCTAATCCATCCGGATGAAGTCCGTATCGATTATAAACGATTCACAATAGTTGATTACATCGCGAGGTACTTGACCTCTATATGAAACATTTTACAAACATTGCATTCGTTTTTGAAAAGACAATATTTCATTACATCGAAAGTTGACGGCATGCATACCATTTCATAATGTATCTAACTATAATTGACTTAATAATAATCTTGATGAACTCAATGACTCGAATGCAACGTATTTTGAAATATATCATGAATGACTTCAAGTAATATCTCTAAAATGAGCAAATGAACAGCGGAAGATTTCTTTCGTACCTGAGAATAAACATGCTTTAAAGTGTCAACCAAAAGGTTGGCGAGTTCATTAGTTTATCATAAATAATCATTTCATAATTTTAATAGACCACAAGATTTCATATTTCCATTTCTCATAAACATACGTCCCATACATAGAGACAAAAATCATTCATATGGATTGAACACCTAGTAACCGACATTTACAATAAGCATATAAGAATATCCCCATCATTCCGGGATCCTCTGTAACAGACCGAAACCCGGGCTTGTTGTAAGTGGACTATTTTGCCCTTAGGGTTTGTGCTAAGTCTTAAGTGCTTTTATTTTAATTATTTTATTAGTGTTTTATTATAATTGTGTTGTGACCAGCTTGTGACAAGGGTCCCAGAACATGTTTGTTTATTTTAATTGGACCTCGTTGGGGTTGCCTAATCGTGAGCGAAAGATTTCAGATAACTGGTAAGTACCCGTGTGTGATGGGGTATTGTGTTTTAACACAAATATAAAAGCCTTGACCAGCTCATTTTTGATGTTTCCAGAAAATTCACTTCATCACTCCCGTACCTAACTTACACCTCTTCAAAAACCCTAATCACTTAATCTCGATTTGATTCTTAAATTGAGTCAAGAAACTGATTCTTTGTGTTGTTGTGAGTTTATCAAGGTAAGATTTGTCAAATTTCATGTCCAAATCAGTGTGTAAATTGAGTTTGAAGGTGAGTTTTGTTAAAAGTGATTTTTGAGTCAAAAGTACTTAAATTGATGTTGTTTGAGCATAAAAGTTGTGGGTTTATGTTTCTAAATGTTTAGTGTAAAAGATGTAACCAGTTTTGAGGTCAAAAACGTGTCCAAAGTTGAGATTTGGAGATTTTGGGTTGAAACCCGTCACTTTGCTGCTGTTGCAGCTGATGAACTACCTTCGGCCGATGGTCGTTGACCATCGACCGATGGTGAGGACGATCGGCCGATGGACGAGACCATCGACCGATGGTGTATGATTTCTGACCAGCGGATGTAATTTTGACGATCGACCGATTGGGGGAGACCATCGACCGATGGTGTGTTGACGATCGGCCGATGGATGGGACCATCGACCGATGGTCTTAGACAGTGAAATTCTTACTAAGTGTGGAATTCTAGCCGTTATGCTGCCCGTTTGTATTTTGGTGTTCAGGATGTAAATTTTGAAAGTGCATAAGTGTTAAGCATGAAAATTTTAGCGGACGCAAATTTTTACTAATTTGCTATAATTCGCTGTCAGTGTGTCTAATCTTGATGGGAACACTATTCTAACTTGGTTTTTGCTGTTCTCAGGAGATAAGGACAAGGAAGAAGCTCAGAAATAATAACTGAGCAGTTGCTGGTAATTGGTGAGTGGGTCTATCTACGGATAGAGTTTAAGTAGCATATCATGCTACTGTGGTTGACTCTTTTACCATGCATAGTGTAGTAATTGCCATGATAGAATAATATCGTTTGCCTGATGTTGTATGTGAATTATGTGTACACTGTGTGAATGGCACCAGTCGGGCCTAGGGAGACTGGGGACTCAAGACCGTGCCTAGGAGAGGTTAGAGTCCGTATGAGGTCAACCGTGCCTAGGGGAGGTTGGGTCCATAGGCTACTGATTGTGGAGTATAGTGTGAACGATGCACCCCCTGCATCTGGATAACTATACTGTTAATTGAGTAGCAGGGACTATCGGTAGACTCAGGCCCGATCAGCTGGGAGTCGTGTGCTCGTACAAGCCGCCGATCCTCGTATTGTCTTTTGTATGCTAGTTGGTAGTTAGCAGGTATTGTTGATGTATATAGCTTGTGTGTGACTTAAGCTATATCTGTTAGATAGATTCCATTCACTTAGCGGTGCGCTAATCCCCCACATGTTTTCCCCCTTGCAGGTTTAGGTACTGCTAGTCGGGATGGGTGATACAGCAGATGACATGTTTGACAACCAACTCTGATGTGGACTTTTGTTTAAATAATGTTTTGTAATAACGTAACACCTGTGGTTTGTAATAAAGTAATTAACTAAGGATTTATGGTAATCATGTTGTTATCGAATAAGGGTAATTATGTAAATGAAGTCTTCCGCTGTGTATATATATAAAAAAAAAAAAAATGGCCGGTGTTACAAGTTGGTATCAGAGCATGGTTTGGCAGCAAATACGTGCGCGTATTTTGTTCCCAAACCCTGAGGCAAGTCAAACATGTCTGTGGGAGTGGGGGCTAAGTGAAAATAGGATATACGTGTGTTAGTTGTGATTGAACTAACTGTTATCCACTAAGCTTTTGTGTAAGCTGTTTTGTAGCACAGATATGGCTGATAGAAACGCAACTGGCCCATCCAACCCAGAACATTTAGAGCACCAGAAGAGGGTGTTGAGTCTGATGATGATCAGAGTAGTTACATCCTTCAATTAGAAAGTAAGCTAAAAGAGGCCGAGGATAAAATTAATGAGCTTGAATTGGCAAGGCATTCTGGAAATGATGATACACCACCTGGATTCCCAACCGCGCAATCCCAAACGATACCTAATGTGCACCAGAACCAGTTTCAGAATCAAATACCTAACCAATATTATATGCCACCGCAAAACACTTTTACTTACCAAAATCCCATGATGATGAACCCGTACCAAATGCAAATGTTTCAACAACCTTACATGCAACCACCCAAAAAGTGTACTTATAAGAACTTCCGTGATTGCAAACCCTCTGAGTTCTCTGGAAGTACTGATCCGACTGTAACTCTCAATTGGTTGCGAGAAGTTGAAAGGGTATTTGAAGCGTGTCAGTGTGAACCCGAGCTGAAGGTAACATATGCTAGTAGACTGTTGAAAGGTAGGGCTATGATTTGGTGGGATTCTTTGATTTCTAGTATACCAAAAGAGCAAGTGAGTATGATCACATGGGAGCAGTTTCATGGGAAGGTGTGTGAACAGTATTGTAATCCTTTTGATATGAACCGAATCAAGACTGAGTTTCTTGAAATGAAGATGACACCTCAAATGACGATCGACGAGGTAGTAGAGAAGTATATGGATAAACTAAGGTTTGTACAACAGTGGGTGCCAGACGAAGCGTCTCGTATACAACATTTTGTTAATATCATTTTGCCAGAGTACCGAACTTTTGTTAGAACGGCTACGTCGTTGTCTCAAGCGGTTGTGATGGCTAAGATGGTAGAAAGTGATGTTCAGGCCGCCAGAAACAGAATGTTTGGTAATGTGCTACAACAAGGTGGGCAAGTATCTGGTCAATCAGGATCTAAATCCAAAAAGTCTAGTGGGTTTAAATCGAAGAGTAAAAGTGGTCAGAATAGTTCTGGATCTGGATCAGGTAAAGGGAATTGGTGTCACACGTGTCGATCTTCTCACAGTGGTCAGTGTTCTGAGGCTACAAGAAGATGCTTAAAGTGTGGTGTTGTTGGGCATGAGTCTTCAGCATGTCCGTATCTGAATAGTGTATGTTGGAGTTGTCACAAACCAGGGCATCGTGCAATTAGTTGTCCGTCGAAGAGTGGTAGTTCCGGGGCAGGGTCAGGGTCAGGGGCGCATTCAGCATCAGCTAGAGGGTCAACTGCCTCGAGTGGGCAGAAGAGGAAGAACCCTCCAACAGCAGAGGCTAGAGCTTTTCAGATGTCAGTTGAGAATGTTGTGGCAACCGACGAAGTGATCACCGGTATGTTTCTAATCAACTCAATACCTGCTCGCGTATTGTTTGATTGTGGTGCCAATAGGTGTTTTATGTCCCTAGATTTCTGTGCTAAGTTGAATTTACCAGCTACTGTGTTACCCAAGCCGGTTAGTGTAGAAGTAGCCGATGGTAAGACCACACCCGTCACAACATATGTGTCTGGGGTTTGTATAGAGATCGAAGGGAAGTCTTTCCCGGTGACTTGTTTAGTGTTACCTATTCCTAGCTTTGATGTTGTATTAGGAATGGATTGGTTAAGCTCGCTTAGGGCTAATATTAAGTGTGATAGGAAAATGATTACCTTTCGTTCGACCGATGGAACCCGTTTTGTGGCCCGAGGGGAGCGGGGAGGGTATAATTTTCTGTTGATAACCATGATGAAAGCGAAAAAGTCGATGGCAAAGGGTTGTGAATCATTTCTTGCATATGTGATTGATGCGAAGAAAGAAAAGAAAACAGTGGCCGATATTCCGATAGTATCAGAATTTCCCGACGTGTTCCCAGATGAGTTACCAGGTCTGCCGCCGGTAAGGGAAGTTGAATATAAGATTGAATTGGTTCCTGGAACAACTCCAGTTGCAAAAGCTCCATACCGATTAGCGCCGTCTGAAATCCGTGAAATGATGTCACAGATTCAAGAGTTATTAGATCGTGGGTTTATCCGACCGAGTTCTGAAGGTATTTCATATGCCCGAGAGACATATTAAATTAATGTGGCTAATGTGTTATGATCCAAGTCGGGTCATACCCAATAACAAGCTTATCGACACCTTATATGTATTTAATCTTAACGAATGGATTGTTAAATAAATACGCGACACTTGAACTTTAGAAAATCGGTTTTCTAAAGAAATTTCACTTGAGATAAATTATTTGTATAATTTATATATAATTGTTTATAGGTTTAAATGATTATGTTGTGTTATATTTTATAAAAAGTTTTATAAAAAATGTAAAAGTAACAAATCAATATATAAGTTTATAAAAATTTATAAACTTTTATGAACTTACATGTATATATATAAAATATATATATATGTAGTGGGCTGATTTGGGACTCCAAGAGAAGACCACACATGCTCACTTTTGTTACTTCCTATATACACAAGTTCTTAAGTGCATGCTACACACAACAACCAAGTAATTTGACCAAGGATTCCACTTAAAAGTTCAAGAAAACTCTCTTAACTTTTCAGCTACTATTCTGGCCGAAATTTGTGAGCTGTTTTGAGGAGGTTTCTTGCTTGGTTTCTAGCTTAATAAGTGTCTTAAAATCCTAACTAATTCAAAGAAAGTGTTGGTGATTCAAAGCTTGGGGTATACTACACTTGAGGCTTCAAGTTAGAAGCTTTTAAGTCATCAATTTCATCAAACATTTCAGCTCAAATTCTGCTGCTGCTGTTCGGTTTTCTCAAGGGCAGAAAAGAGGGTTTTCAAGCTAGGTTTCAAGGTGTACAAGGGTTATAACAAGGCAAGGGTGTTTTGGTGCTTTGCTTCTTCATTTCCTTCATCATCATCCAAGCATTTTGCAGCCCTTAAACTTGTTTTAAGGAGGTATAAACATCTTAACTTTCTACTTAGTTTGTAAGCATATTTGTTCACAACTTGATCCATGGGGTTTAACTTTAAAATGGTTTAAAGAAATACAAGTTCTAAAATGTAACTAACATGCTTCCGCTTTAATAAAATTCTTAAAAGGTTTTAAGTATTATCAAACTTGTTAAATCCCAACAATGGTATCTAGAGCCGAAGTTGTTGAAATATGCTTCGAATTATTGTTTTAAACCCACTATATTTGCATTCTAAGTACATGCATGAAAGAAGAATGCAAAAATTGTTGGTTTTGGGTGGGTACTTCATTATGGCCGAATTTATTAGGGTTCAAAATTGGGTTTTGAGCTCTATCATTTGGTCATATTTTGTTGCATGTTAAAGTTCACAATCCTAGCCTTGACCTTGTGTTGATTGCATGCTATATTTGGTTGATTTGTTATATTCATTTGGTATGTAATATTATTCATTCAATTGGCATGTAATAATTATTATTTTGGCTATGTAATTTGTTTTACATTTGGTATGTAAAATAGAATAGGTTGTATTTCATTTTCTAGATAAAAATGTATTAGGATACATATTTTGTAAAAATGAAGGACAAGATCATGAAGACTTCAAGAACACAAGGAGCATATGGATGCAAGGTTAAGTGGGAGATTGTAATCTCCTACTTTGTATGATTAACCCTTACCCGGTGACATTTGTTTTCGGCTAAACAAATGTCCACCAAAATGGCTAGATTGTGAACATACTTATTTTGCATGTGTGGTTGTTTGTATGATTATTGTTTTGTATGTTTGATTGATACAATTAATCACAAGATAACAACTAACAAAACGACATTTTAATTGGTTAAATTAGACGTGCTAAGTACATGCAAAACGGCAATTTAAATGGTTAAATTTAAAAGGCAACCGAGAACCTTAATAAATGGTTATTAAGAACATGATAAGGATCATACATATAAAATGGTTTATATCAAGTAATTGGCTTAATTACAAAACATGAAAATGGATTTTCAAATAAACCATACACTAAATGCATGTTGGTGTATGGTGCAAAAGTTTTCCTAAACTAGAAATAACGAAAACTCAAAATCCCTTTAACCAACAAGCTTAACAAGTTTAACGCCATCCTTTTGTGAAAACACTTAGACATATTAAGAAACTCTTGACGGGATAAAGGTCACCTAACCGTCATGAGCGGACTAATATCAATAAGGTAAATTTCACACACTTGTGGGATAAAGGTCACCTAACCACTTGTATGTTGAATTTACATGTTTACACAAGTGGGACGACTTGATTTGGGAATCATGAACTTAGGGCCACCGAAGCATGAGGAACAAATAGGCGTTGATGGGATAAATATGCCATGCAAAAGGATTGCATGATCCCATAACTTAGAAGTTGCAAAAGGATTGCAATTGTCATATAATGACTACCTAGCTAAATCAAATAACGGGATAAAGGTCACCTAACCGAAATTTGATTTACCGTTGGATTCTAATATTTAATAAGTCAATTAAAATTTTAAAAGGGTATTGAATGTTACATTAAAATCGATACTTAAACGAACTTTGTTAATTTTATAGATGGCCACCAATAACAACAACAACATTCCAAACGCACCACTTAACCTGAACCACCTATCATTAAGGTCTCTCTTAGAGAAAGACAAACTCAACCATACAAACTTTATGGATTGGTTCCGCAATCTTCGGATTGTCCTCAAACAAGAGGATAAAATGTATGTGCTTGAGGACCCCATTCCCGATCAACCAGATGAGAATGATGTGGAGGCAATGGCCTCTTACGATAAGTATTGCCACGACTCCCTTCAAGTCTCATGCTTAATGCTTGGGACTATGATACCCGAACTCCAAAAGGATTTCGAGCATCATAGTGCATACGACATGATAACGCAATTGAAGGAGATGTTCCTCCAACAAGCGCGTGTCGAACGCTTCGAAACGGTTCGGGCGCTACATGCTTGTCGTATGGACGATACCCAATCGGTTTCATCTTATGTACTTAAGATGAAAAGCCTTATCGATCGTGCTAACCGTCTTAACCTAAACATATCTAATGAGTTAGCCACCGATCTTATCCTTAACTCCCTATCAAAAGGTTTGATCAATTTGTAATTAATTACAATATGAATGGGATGGATAAGAGCATAGGTGAGCTTCACGGTATGCTTAGAACAGCGGAAACTAGCATGGGTAAAAGGGCTTTACCCGTGTTAGCAATCGATCAAGGTGGATCCAAAGGTAACACCTCTAAGCCAAAGGTGGCTAAGAGGAGTGGACCCGCCCATCAAGGCAAAGGGAAGGGGAAGATGGTTACCCCAACCAAGAACAAGGCTAAGAAGCAAAAGGTAGCCGAGAAGGCAAACCCCAAGGAAGACCCATGTTTCGGTTGCGGTGAAATGGGTCATTGGAAACGAAACTGTCCAGTCTATCTTAAGGAGTTGAAGGACAAGAGGGATGCAGGGCAAACCTCAGGTAATATATATATGGTATATATAGAGCTTAGTATTACTTCTTCTAATACATGGGTATTAGACACTGGATGTGGAACTCACATTTGCAATTCATTGCAGGGGTTCAAAAGAAGTAGCAAGCATACGGGAACATCAAGTCTCTACATGGGTAATGGGGCCAAAGTGCAAGTGA